>NC_142711.1:7213636-7516666 GCF_055471065.1 Atractosteus spatula | reverse complement strand
GTGGTTCCTCTCAAAGATGTTAAAGAGCTTTTGCCTGCCTTGTCATGATCAGAAAAGGCCATCCCGAGCCAGCCTAATCCCTAAAATTTGCATTTCTCCCCCTCCTGTCAACCTTGTCCATCGTGCCGGAAAAAATCTGCATTACCCCAATCATAATGGTATTTAAATTTCACTTCAGTACCTCTATAACCAAACACTGTACATCTAAAGTTGTTAGCTGCCAACACAATTGCTCAATTGGAATGAAACAATGCCAAATGTTTTCTTTGACTTTATAACTAGTTCAATCCCTGGCACAAACTCACATTTATAAGAAGCCATTTACAATTTTATCATTGTGTGCTTAAGACACCCTTTCACCCCCCACTTAGCAGTGTTGCCTGTTACAGTAATAGGGCTTACTGACAGTTGTGGGAAAGCTGTGGTAGGCTTGAGTAAATCCATGTTTAGCTATTTGAGTTCTGAAATGGTTCTTTTTTTTTTTTTTAAAGAATCAAGTTAAGAAATGGCCTACTTCATGGGCTCTTCTTCAGTGAGGCTGTTGATCCTGCTGCTGGTCAGTCTGCCCCCAGTGTGGCTGCTGTTGTTGGAACTGGTGTTGAGGCAGTCCAGCACAGCACCGAGTTAATGATTAAGCAAAACTAGTGAAGTTTTTTTCTTTTGTTTAACTTCTTAGTCATCCATAAACTTGAAAATTCCCCCTTTTTAGCTGCTTTCTCCAGGAATGCCTTGTTTTCGAGGGCGTTGATGGGGACGTTTTCTTTCTCCTTCACTTCGGGAAGTTTAGGCCCGTGTGCTCGGTGTCCGCCTCGGATTTAAGCCAAAATATTTTCCCAAATGAAGTGGCCAGACCCCAGGACACCTCCCCGCACAGTACTGGAGAACTGGAGCCACGCGGGAAGCGGACAGGCCTGCCCCCTTTCCACCCTCCAAAGGCAGCCTCGGAGGCAGTAATGTCTTGTTACCAGCGCTGGTGCACAGGGAGCTGGGGCTTGACCCACTTACTTGACAATCGGTTTCTTGTCTTGGGATCGGCTTGATGAGATGCCAAGCGACAGGAGCCAAGTTCTTCAAGCAGCACTCCCGCCTGGCCGGGGTGGGGGGTGGGGGGGAGCGGCCATGCAGAAGGTGTCTTATTTGTGGGTTTTAAAGGCTCTTTTGGACCGCGAGGATGGAACCACAACTGTATTCCTGTTACTGGCTTTGATGCTGCTCACATTTAGAAAGTCATGTGCTTCTTAGCTCATTTGTGCATGCTCATTTAACAGCTCCTTGTCTGGTTTTGTGGTGTGATTGCATTCTGCTCTGCTAAAGATTTCTTTTAAATATGCACATTCAAGTCTTTCTCCATGTGCAACAATTGAACTTTTATCTCTTTAGCGTCTTGGGCAGGCCACAGGTATGTTTCCTGTAGAAGTGTTAATTACCTGTCAAGGTGGTATTGATGACTGCATTTTTGGACTCTATCTGCATTATGTGTGATTTTTACATAGAGGAAAACCTTCTCCAGAGTTGCTAGGAGTTTACTAATGAGCAGGTTTTTTTATGGATTAACTTGAGTATTGATTCTCTCTTAATCTCTTTGGTGGCCTTTGCCTCATTAGTGAGGCAGCAGCAATTTAAAATAAACATTTCAAGGTTCATGATGGAAATAATGCTATTCCTGACCTGGGTCTACAGTGCCTGTTCTTCAGATGTCAAAATTAAAATGGGCTTATGTATGTGAGTATTTTTGTCACTAGTGTTCTTAGGTGGTATTCATGATGAATGTGAAAATCCTTATTTTTATTAAGTTCTTAAATCTCAACCCCAGAAGTAAGGGGTGAATCATGCTTTGACATCCTCTCATTTGCTATTAATATCAAGGTGTTGGAAAGGAGTTGCACCAAAAACCGTGTTCTTCCATTAGTATTCATCTCGGATGAAAACTAATGGAAGAACAAGTAAAGGTTCTTTCCATGCTGAAAAGAGAAAAAGGCAATGCAACATTCTGGCTGTGGAATAAGTTTCAGCATGGAATAAACCTTTACTGGTTCCTCATCAGCCTACCCATGCTGACGCAGCGACCTACTTGAACTACTAATGGCAGAAGACCTGAAGTTCTTTTTTTAAATAAGCTATAAAAAGAACTTGTGAAGGTTTGTGGCATCAAATGGAAACCTAATTCCTGTGCTATCTAGAACAGCCATTGCCTGAAAGGAGTTTGATTTAAATTGGTCTCTTTTATGATCATTGGAATAGGAATAATCCACTCGGCAGACCTCAAGCAGTAATTTTTGCTTTTCCTTCTATTCAACCACTATAGATGTAGGATTTCAGACTCAAGGTTTGGTAGTGATGTCTTGGCATCCTGTGTGTTTAGGAAGGACACGTCTCAGTCTTGATGCACTTGCAGCACAATTGCCAAAGGTCTGGATTAGTAATGGGAGAGTAAGTGAGCTTTGTACAGGAGTGTAAAAAGCTAGTCTAGAAAAATTACAGCTTAACCTTTCAGGGCCTGGAACCCTAATCGGGGGAAGAGACTTGTTAGTGTTAAAACTGAAGAGCCACAATATAACTTGAAACTGTAATGAGCACATTTACATATGGCCCCCAGAGCAGTTCAACAGCTGTAATACACTTTCAAATGCATTGGCAAGACGAACTGTTTACAGAGAGGCAATTAATTAGTATAACCATCTGGTGTCCCTTAACTGCAGTATTTTTGCATGTTCCTGTTGAGGGTACACTTGCGCTAATTTGGGGTGACACTGCAGCTGTGAGGTTCTTTGTGCTGAAAAGCTCCAGTGGAGTTGTCTCAATTATGAAGCACAACAGGCCTGGAACCACACCGTGTGGTAAAGGAAGCTCTCCGCTGTTGGAAGTTAATTTAGCGTAAACGCAAAGCGTTGAGAACCAATTATAAAAGCTCTGAAGTAAGAAAAACTCTTGTTTGGTTTCACACATTTTGTGTCTGGGAGGTCATGAGAGGCACTGGCTTCTGTAGGCATTCTGCTTTTTGCCGTTAATGACTTTTTTCCAAAAACCCTTCTGGCAATGATTTAGAAATGTGGGTTTGTGGAAAATAAAGGAGGTGTGGAGGGGGGGGTATGGTCCCTTTCATCCCAGAGCTCTTGGCATACAAGAAACGACCTAAATTATCAGCTCCTGAAGTGCAGTACCCACGTGGGGGACGTGTGCCTGCACATTGTTTTGGGGGGTGATATTTCTTCACCTGGTAAATTTAGGAGAACCTAATCCAGGCTAGGTTGTGCAGGTCTAGAGTTAAATTTAACCATTGCCGAGTTCACCGTTCAAAGAGCATCATGGAATTTTGTCTTTTGGCATTTGTACCACCTGAGCCCCCTACATAATACATAGGAACGTGGAGCAATTCTAACCTGGCTCCAAAGTGTTTTATAGGTAACTCTTAATGAAGCGAGTGTCCTGTGGTTTAGCTGTCAACTGTGAAAGACCTTAAATGTCCTTTGGGTGCCTGAGTCCACAAATGATAAGGCTGGCTGGGTTGATTTACAGCTCTGGTGAAATTGGAACTCCAGGAACGGGGCCCGACACCCCTGCAAGAAACCAAGGTCTCATCTCCTCGGTCATTAAAGATTCCTCTTGCCGGGAAGGCGGTAACACCGGCCATGACTGGGCTGTGCTTGATTCGAGTATCTGGAGCTGGGACACTTGGAAGGGCTCTTGATTCACGGGCTGCAGTGGGTAGCTTGAGTCCTTAGGTGGTGCAGGGATCCTCTTATTTGCGTTCAGCTCTGTTGCTGATTAAACATTTGGGTCAAATTAGCTAAATAACCTGTTATTAGGCCATGATCCATTTTGTTAGGGGCTTGGATGGAATCGGGGAAAGTCTCAAACATTGGGCCTCGAGACCTGCAGTGTTGCATGGTCTCCCAGAACCACATTCAGCCTTTATTCTGAGCCTCGAGTCCAGTGCTGCTCTTTTGGCAGTACTTGATCATGTGAGTTTTTTTTATAGTGTACAGACCTTCTAACCACTGTTCTGACATGGTTGCCTGATGTTAATTTCCACCACATGGGGGGTGATTTGCCTTTAAATGGACTTCATCGCGGCGTTCTGAAAATATTCAGAAAACTGTCCCAGTGTGTAGTTCTGAGTACAGATGTTACGCTTGCACTTGCCAGGATTCTCTTCTGATTTTAAAAAAACTAGTCTGAGTTCGAACAGTGCATGAGAAGGTAGAAATAATGGGCTTGTTTGTGGATTTGAGGATTTACATTCAGGTAAACATTGAAATTTTTTCTCCCTCTGCAATATTCTTATTTATAAATCCTAATGGCCCTGACTTGAAGCTCACTGCACAAAGAGATTTGTAGAAAAGGTACCGAACTTGGTGCAAGTCTCGATCATATCACCTTCTTCTCAACATGGAGTATTAATTTTTGGCTTTAAGACGGCATGATTTAGTAATGCTATAATATTAATCAGGTTTTGTGGCAGAGCACAAAGCTTGCGGGTGTAGTTGTGTATTTCATATTTAAAATATTCCAGCAATTTGCAGCCTAAGCGGTTTTCTTCCATTTTAAACAACTCCCAGTCTTGGTGATCTGATTTCCTCCTCCTCTCCCATGGTCGTCGGCTCTAGCCAAGTGTTACTGCTCGTATGCTGTTCGGAATGAATTGGCTCCCCCCAATCTCCGTAGACGTAATCCGTCCATATCTTTCCCCTTGGGGAAATGTACTGTATGTGATTTTTCTTTACTCCTGCCGCTTAAAATTATGCCGAAAGGGTTTTTTCCTTGGCAAGACGGAGACAGAAGGCTGGGCAGAGAGCTAGCCATGATTGCATCTCTCTGGTTCTTAAGCACGGTTGGCAAGAGACTTTCTCTTTGAAGCACGGAGCCAGGGGCTTGTGGCTTCCACAGATCGGCCCCTTTGTGGAGTGACTTGACAGGTTTGAGTTGTGAGCAAAGGGAGAGCTGCTCTTTTTTTCTTTCCAGCCCTGGGCTCGGGCCTGGATACGGGGAGGCTTAGTCAGCGCATGACTCTTGCTGATCCGCTTCTGTTTGAAGTGGAAAAGGAGCTTCATCTTTAGAAAAGTCTCCCCTTTGCTGATTTAACACCATTGTATGTGCTTCCATGTTAACCTTTTGTGGACCTTTTCCATATCCTTCCCAACTGCAATATGCTTTATTTTAAACCCTGAAGTACCAGGGTTTTTTTTTTTTAGCAAAGTTCTGGAAGAGCTTTCCACATTAAGTTGCAAATCCCTTTCTGCTTTTTAAGGCATTGGGTTTATGGGGAAAATGCCATTAATTTTCCAATAAAAAGGTTTCTAAAGTTTGTATCTAGCCACAGTGTAATCTGTTCCTAATGTAGTAGAATCACAGTAAGGAGATGAGCTTTGATTGGTTTTGTCAATGGTTGCCAGAAACCTTTGATCAGAATTGTTTTCTGTTTAGTTGCAACAGTTCAGTAATTTTCTTTTTTCCTGCTTCAGACCACCAAGGCATTTCTTCCCAAGATGCTTGAGCTGAACCATGGACACATTGTGACAGTGGCCAGTTCCCTGGGATTATTCAGCACAGCTGGTGTGGAGGTTAGTACACCTACATCTCCTTGTAGCGACGGAGGATGGATTTGCGTCTTGAATCTTGAATACGTTTTCAATAAAGGAACAATTTTTTTTTTAACAGTGTTCTGTAGAAATATAGGTAATCAAGGTGAAAGCTAAAGTAAAACCTGTGGAGGTATATTGATGTATAGGAGGGAGTGTCGCAGATTGGAGAACAGACCTGGGTTAGGCTGTTTGTGAGTGCGTCTGGTGTAAAACCCCACTTCTATACTAATTTTCTCAGGGACGCACTGAGGCATTTAAGTAGGTAAACAACAATTCTTCATCCTTTCATTAGGAGTGTTGTCAGTAATTGAATAAATTACTGCTTGTAAGCCTTTTCGGTTTTGTTGAAAGACTTAACAGTCACGCATCTCTGTTTTATTTTAAATGGTCTCCATATGTATTTGGGCCATGAATAAGTTAAGATTTCCTCATTCCTCTCCCATTTGATCTATGCAAGACCTTTCAGCTCTTGAAACCATTTTGTTATGCAACTTCTTGTGCTTGGATTCATTATGTAATTCAAGTTAAGTGCAAGCTCCTGATTTTTTTTAAAATTAATAATTAGTGTAGGAGCAGTTCAGTTTCACTCGGTGCTTTCACTTGTGGCTCGGTGCCTGCTAGTGTCATTTTCTTTCAGCTTTAGCAGTGTTCACAGATCTTGTTTTCGTAGCTGTGTATTTCTTAAGTGGCATTCAACCATGACACTTAATTCAAAGAAAACTTTGGCATATGCATCCCCTCCCCATTATATTGATATTTTCCAGAAATTAATTGTAAGTGGTTTCAGGTCTTTGCCTTAATTTAGAGCTGAACTGGAACTTTTAGAATGTGGGTACAATCGGATCTCTTTGTCCATTAATGTTTATGCATCTGTGTTTGCCAAAGCCTCTTTGAACATTATTTCCATGCTGAACCACATCAAACAGTTCCTGCTAAGACAAACCTTAAGCATACAAAAGAATAAAGCTGATGAAACTGAAGAACTCCCTGCTAGTCCTTTTTAGGATGTAACCTTTTTTTTTTGCACACAACAGAGAAAAGAAATTGTCCCAAGGCTCACTAATGGTTGTTAATGCTGCATTTAAAAGGCTGCCTTTTTCTCATTAGCTCTTCCTGTTTGTGCGTCTAGGATTATTGTGCAAGTAAGTTTGGCGCAGTGGGCTTCCATGAATCGCTCAGCCACGAGCTGAAGGCTGCAGAGAAAGATGGCATTAAGATGACGCTCGTCTGCCCTTATCTGGTGGACACGGGCATGTTCCGCGGCTGCAGGATCAGGTGGGAATATTTCTGCTGTTCTGAAGGCTTAATCCTGCATGTGCCTTGTCAGCAATGACTTAGTCATTGACCGTTGTGTGCAGCTTTAATTAATGAAGTTCATGAAGTTTTCCTGCACTGCTGATGTACTATAAAAAGTAAGGGGGCACTAGCCCTTGATAAAAATGGGTTTATACCATGCTTCATACAATAAAGCTGCTTTAAACCTGGGAATTAAAATCTAGGTTAAGATTTCCTTACCCATGACTGAACTTGATGGGGGGGGGGGGATGCCGCTTTGTTAAATCTTCATCATTCTGCCAAACAGATGAAAGTTGGTGTTTTAGGGACATTCTCATTTTTCTCTGAAACAAATATCAAACTACCTTAACTCGGCAGCTGGGCATGGCTTTTGGTGATCTAAATGTTTCATCCCTCTTTCATGGGAGGGGGGAGAATCTAGAATATTTCATTCAGTTGTGGTGTACGTGTGTAAAATAGTCAGTGTTTTTGGAAGATTTACTTTTTTACTCCAATGTCCTTTCCTCCCCCACAAACAGAAAAGAGATTGAGCCTTTCCTTCCTCCTCTGAAGCCGGAGTACTGCGTGAAGCAGGCCATGAGGGCTATTCTCACTGACCAGCCTATGGTCTGCACCCCTCGGCTCATGTACATGGTCAACTTCATGAAAAGGTGAGTGTCCTTTCTGCCCTGCATGCTTTAGAAGTGTGAATAATTGTGGCTTTATTTGCACCGTACGTTGCAGTGCGCTTTGTCAATACCGCCGTTAGGTTTGTCTCTTGTTTAAGTAGTCAAGCACGAGTGATTTAGCTTGTGCTAATTCTTGGAACGCAAGGAGGGCAGGAGTTCTGTTAAAGACTAAACCGACGGCTTGTGTTCTCTTGCAGCATCTTGCCCTTCGAGGCAGTGGTGTGCATGTACCGCTTTCTGGGGGCAGACAAGTGCATGTACCCATTCATCGCTCAGAGAAAGGAGGCCATGAACAACAACGAGGCAAAGAATGGGATCTAGAGGGTGCAGTTCCTGGACTGACCAGAGGGTGCGCACCACCCTGCTGGGGGAGAGAGACCACTGAAGGAGCATCCGAAGAGACTGAATCATGACTGGTGCACTTGCATTGAGCAGATGCAAAGGTTTACCATATTGTTCTTCTGGAACAAAGAAAGCTGTGTACTACACTAAGTTCCCCCCCCTGCCCCCTATGGTTTGTTTAAATAAACCTACTGTCTGTATACTGTAAACTTATTAGCTGTTGACAGAATAGTTTTTAAAAAAGAAAATTATACAAAAGGTATTCCATAATTAACTATTTACTTAATGTAGTGACCAGCATTATTTTAGCATCTTTGTTGCAATATACAGTATGTTACTGTATGAAATGGTAAATTGTCACTTTTGTATCTTGTAGACATGCACTGTAATTACTGATTTGTATCCCCCCCGCTACCTGGACCTGTTCCTCATGTTGGGGTTCCCTTCTCCTCAGCTTTCAAATACTTTCAAACCGCTCTGTAGCCCTGAGACAGGGCTGAACCATCTCATCCTGGACAGTGGGTTCTAGCCAGATGTGATGGGCTTCTTCACAGGCTATGAACAACAGCTGTATGGTGTCTGGTTCCTGTCCAGTTTTCTGCCTCTTTTCAGTGAGAGTATGATGCATTCTCTTGAACACTTGCCACAACAAAAAATACTAACTTTTTAGTATTTAAAAATGCTGTGGAACACAAACATCCAAGTGATGCCCATTTAAGTTTTTTCTCCCTAGTTTTTAAATACAAGACCATAATGGGTGACTCTGTTGTTCATTAGCTGGCAGTTACAGCTGTTTTTCTAGCCTCCATTTATGAAAGACCACTAACATTGATGCGTTTACTCCCTAAGAAACTTTTTGATGGGTAGTAATTGTTGCATACCCCTAAGGTTAGTCATGCAATTTAAGGGACCAGAGCCAAATCCTGTTTTACAGTTGGGGAACAGTTTTCTCATTTTCCATCAAAGCATTTAAATGTACCAAACAGCAGTTTTTCTTTTTCCTTCCTGTCTGTGGTGTTCTTGAACACTTCCATTATGCAGTGAAGTAACTTTTTAAATCTGGGTTGTTGTATTCTAGGAGTGGAAATCTATATAAATGTACAGTGGCAGATGTCCTCTTTATTTTCCCCAACAAAATTTCCATGTACACTACTGACTTCCTGAAATTTGTTGAAAGAAATGCTGCTTTTGCAGGCAGTGTGAGTCTATCCAAGCGTATGTATGAAGAAATTATTTTTGTTCATGGAGCTCATCTTTAAATATAGCTAAGCTCATGTTTTAAGAAATGTGAATTGATTATCTTCCTTTACACCACTGTTAGCATCCAAAAATCAATTTTTGAACTGGAACTATAAACAATCTCCAGTTTGGATAACTCATAAATATGACATGCTTTTGGGAAACAATTTGAACTACACACCAATAAGGAATTATTTCCATCACTTACAAATATGAGCCTAAATCTCTACCTCTCTTAATTTTATGCCATTTTTGAACATTAAGATAAGCCTTTTTTAAATTCTTTGTAGGACAGCTCTTGAGTGGAGCAATTTTTATATGTTTCTTTATTGATGTTTAGTGTCTTTACCTAACTTAAATTAATAAAAATGATCAAAATAGAATTTGTCATCCTGTTTCTTTTGTACATGAGGTTTGATAGAGCTGTGGGACCTGAAATTGGGAGCAGAGTTTACAAAAGTTCAAGCCAAATACATCATGCGACTGCAACTTAACTGTTCAAATGGGTTAAGGGTGAGAGTATAAAGCAAACAAGGTAGTCAAGTGGATGTGTGGTTTGGTGATGACCATACTAAGAGGGATGTTTTATTTTTGAGGGGTGTGGGTGGATTAAGAATTTGTGTAATGGTGAAAATGCCTCTTACGCTATGTGTTGGAGTCCCATAATAAACGCGCACAGTTAACTGTTTTGTCAGGAACTCTTTTCCTGTTCCTTCCAGGACTGAAACTTGGTGATAGCAGGGGACAAAAAAGTGGTGGTGGGGTGAGCAGAGAACTTTAGCTTGTAGCAGTACTGGAGTGTCCATATAACAAGAATGTAAGGAGGATTTCAAATGAAAGGGGGCTATTCACCACTCTCCTGTGGTTTCAATTAGGTGATCAATCCCATCATAAATGTTCTATGCAGGAGTACGAATTAACTTCAAGTACATTCCTGAGTGATTTGCAGTTACATTTTTTTGGGGGGAGTTTTTTGATGTTAATGGTAATGCCTGCACTTAAATTACTTCTAAGGGCTGCTGGTACACCAGAATCGTTGATATCTTAAATTAGTCTGGTATTAATTTGTCCACATGTCCACAACTCATGCTGGTGCAGTGATTCATCAAGAGAAATTTGTAGAACAGAATTAGACAAGTGAAGATCTGGTCCCTCAGAAGCCAAATAATACAGCAATAGCAATTTCATTATAAATGTCAAGCATGTGTATATATTTTTAAACAGTGCTCTCTTGATTCAGTCATATCTTGATGAAATGGAAACAAAAGTGATATGACAAAGATTTACAGATGTGTCCTGCTTAAAATAATTGTAAAATGTTATCCTGTAATCTCAGCACGATGCACTGAGCAACCAGTCATTTGTCATAAAGGCCAGAAAACAAAAGGGGTGACATTCACACCCTGTAGTTACAGTATTGTAAATGCGCCTCTGGCAGGGATTACACTGACGAGATGCTTTCTGTGGTGTCCTAGAAAATCACACTGTCATTCTACAAAGTGACTCTTCCTCCTGGTTGCACAGTGCTGGGATCTTCAGACCCTTTAGTTTCTGTTGAGTGAATGGCTCTCTTGCTTTTGAAGCACAGATGTTGGATTGCATTGAGGTATTGTGAGGGAGTTCATACATCCCCTTATCTTCTTGAGACTCCTGGGACCATATATGCAAAGCAATAGATCCTTCCCTCTCTATAGTTTAAATCACACTCCATATTTTACGTGTCAACACACTCTTCACTTCTTACAGATTGTCTGCTCTTCTTGTCAGGGCTGTAGCCTTAGAGGTCTTAATAAAGGACACGAGGGTGGAACGTGGTAGATGAAGCTATTTGTATGTTTTTTATTCCTATCCCCCACTGACGATTGCCTGCAGTTTTCAGAGAGCTCTCCGAACATGATGGCATGTACCACTGCTTCTGATTGTAAGCTCCTCTTATCCCCCAGGGAAATGGGAAACCCTCAGAGGCCTCTATAAGTTTTGGAAGCTTCCAAGGAGCGCAGTGTTAATGTCGATTTGTTTTTGTTGAAATTTATTTTTTAAGGACTACCTCAAGGTGTGAATAAACTGTGAGGTTGTGACCTTTGTGTTCTTGTTTTCAATTTTTAATGCTAAATCCACCCCTCTGGATTCTTATAACTGCAGTGTAAAAAGAATAAGCAAGACATTTTTCACCGTTGACCCATTTTGATATTCTGCTCTGTGAGTTCCAGCTTTCAAAATCTTTCCAGATTCTGTCTTTGTAGATCATTTCATTAAGCCGCTACCTTTTGCATCTTCATTTTTGTAAAAAGCTGTTTTCTTCTCATCATTAAAGACGAGCTATGTGATGTTGCTTTACTGTCTTAGGCTTTGCTCCTGTATGGGTGCTTCCTTCAGGAGATTGCTTTCTCTTACCATTAGAAGACAAACTAAGAGCAGATAAAGGGGTTTGTATTTTTTTTTGTAGAGCTGTTTTTCATAATCACAAAATTATACCATTTTTTTAAAATACAGTATATAGTTCCAGTTAAATTCGCTCATAGGTTGCTGCTATCCTGCACAGACCATACCTTTTCAAACATCACTTATAATTCCCCAGTAGGTCATTAAATGAAAAATCAACTTATTCTCAATTCAATGGTTAGATTAGATCCTGATAAATGAGAGACTGTGTAGAGTTTATTTGGCATAGCATGACTGGCTAAGGGCATTGGTGAAGATTGAGCCAGGGAGTTGATGCAGGGGTGTAGATGGTGTGGCAGAAGGGGTATGAGACAGATATGCTACTGAAAGTCCTGGGTGCGAGACATATATATATATGTATGTTGCCAAGCAAAAGTGTGTGACATTTGGATGTTTTTGGATGCAACATTTGGATGTGACATTTGAGCAATTTTTTTTTTAACCAAAAAATATGAGCATATGTCAAACGTTAGAACATATTAGATGCAGCCTTGCTGCGCTTGTATGAGTAAATGGGTTTAGTTAGGGTGCTTGAGAAGCTCTGAATTGCCTGGAACTCATTTCAGAAGTGTACATGGCGTAGCTATAGAAGACCATGCGACACACAGCGGAGAGGAAAATAAAAACGCCTGGCAGGAAAAAATAAACTTCTTGGGGTTCCTGGAATCTACACCTAGGAGCTAGACCCGCTTTTCATCTTGGGCTGGTGTTCAGTAACTGGGAACATTCTGTACCTACTCAGAAGGAGCAGCCTACAGCTATTTGTGCTGAAGTTGGTCATCCAGAAGTGGAATAGGAACAACATGCTGATTTGTGCAAGTGAGCAGGATGTTATTTTCTTGGTTTTCCAGTTTCGAGCAATGCCGTATGAGTAGCTCGCAACAATGTCACCATTAAGGTTGTACTGGTTGCCAAGGTGGCTTGCTGAGGCAGGAAGAGAGCTTCTGGTTAGCAGGTAGCTGTGCTAGCTAGTTTGAGAATGGAACTCTGTGGATGCAGTTGGGGGACACTGGTAACCGGAAAATCTGCTGGCCTGGAAAAGCAGTCTAATGCAGAATGAAGAAGAGAGCTGCCTCTTGTTGAATGTAGACACACGAGAACTAATCACAAAATGAATCCCCCCAAAAGAAAGGAATATCCATTATATATGCAGCTGGAAGCATAGGAGGAGGACGATTCAATGGCTGGTACTGACCAGTTGGACGCCAGCCAAAAGGGGGGTAAATGGGAGAGGTCCGATTGCTGTTGTAGTCTAGGCCAGAGCTCTAGGAACTGAGCGGGGGAGAGCAAGGTGCAGACTGGCTGCTTGTACTCTTGCCTGCGGGGCAGAGTGGGAGTCGGCGACTGGGGGCTCCTGTGGTGGACTGGGAAGTGCTGAATGAGTGTCAGTAACTAGGGGGGCTCCTACAGGGAGAGCAAATAGGAGGATGGTGGAGAGTGGAGGAAACAAAACAACATATCGCTGCTGGGAGATTCTGGGGGACTGTCAACATCAGGAGAAGTAAAACAAAAAAAACGGTCTGTAACACCCCGGCATTTTATGGTAAGAAATGACTGGGTGAGATCCTTGGATCAATTAAATGGCTCCTCATTTTTGTGACCTTTCTGATGCTATTAGAGTATATCTGCTTCACACTACAGAAACCAGTATAAGCTCCTGTGTGAAGACATAATTATGACTATTGTGTACCCTGCACAGAATTAAGCAAAAAAAGGTCAATGTTATAGTAATACCATATAGTTATAGTAAACAGTTCCTTCATATTTCACTGTCTTTATCTTTTCCTGTAGTGTGGGTTTGGCCTTGGAGACATAATTTACAGGTTGATCACCCAGGATCACCCAGGTACAAATCACCTTCCAGGACCTCCACATGGTTATGAAATTTAAATCCTGTTAAATCCTGTCAGCAAAAGCCATGCTAAACCATTGTTTTTAAAATTGCAGGCTAACAGGCCCCTCCCAGACACAGGCAAATAATCTTTTTTTTTTTCTCTAAAAGAACACCCACGCAAAGCAAGAGCTACCTATGCTTTTATAAAGTCCCGTAACAATAGACCCCCCCCAACAAAAACACAGCAGAAGAGTAAAGTGTTTCTGTGACGTCATCCTTTGATCTTTCTGTGGTTTACTGCCTCCACCGTTTGAACTGGAAATGTTAAGAAATCCCTGGTATGGAGAGTTTCTCAAACAGCTTTTCAGCTCTAGGAAAATACCTTTTCTTTTTACCCCGGTGATCACCTGTAAGATGAAAAGTGTCTTTCTGTTGAGTTTTCTTTCAAAAACTGGATTAAAGTATATGGTTCCAACGGTGAAGCAGGAGGAAACAATCTCTGGAAGACTGAATGAAGATTTACTATTAAGCAGGTCATAAAAAATTAGATGAGGCAAAAGGTGTTATATACAGTAGGTGTGCTTTTGGAGAGAAACTGAAAATTATTGTGAAAAAAGCCAAACAAAGAAATGGAGCAGAGGGTGATTGAAGGAAGACTATCCACATCATTCTCCCTGTATTTTCACTCCGAGACAGTCAGGGCCATTCAGTTCTTAATGCCATGGCAACAACACCAAGGAACTGACAAACAAGCGCAGCAGTGTGTTGGCCAGTCACTGGTTTTACCCTGCACTGATCCACTAACCTAACCTGTTACTTAACCCTCATCCCCACATGGGCCAGTACTGTCGGATTTGTACAACGGGGACCCTTCTCGGCCTGTATGACTAAAACTGAAGGCTTGTTTTAGATTGTTTTGTTTAAAACCTCAACAATATCTTAACACAAGTCTTGTTTTAAGAAGAAGTATAATCTATGCCATAAAATAGCACTGCAAGATGAAAACTGATTGACTTATTCTAGTTCTCACATATCCAAAAGAGCACAACGTGCTTCCACTTTTCATCTGAAAACTTTCAAGCTCTCAAATTGTTAGGGAGGCAGTAAAGCGAAGTGGCTGGGGTACTGGTCTCCTGGTTGAAAGGTTAATTTTGCCTTGAAAAATGGTTACTTATACTATCTTGCAGAAAGAATACAAAAGCATCTTTAAAAAAGTAGCCTTATGCTCCCACTGTTATTGAATCACATAACAAATTGTAATATAAAATAATTTGTGCATTCTTCTTTGATGTATATCAACACGTTGGTTTCAAACAGTCTGTTCAGAATTACTTGCAAGACCAAAGGGAAAAAAAAAACAATATTCACCATTCGGCACCGTAAGAATAATTGCTGGGTCTAAAAGGAGGATAAGAGGCATTTAGTTTTCAGTTTCAATCAGGGCATTGTACAATGTAAGTGTTTAATTAATAATCAATTGTCATTAATAAATACCACATGATCTAATATATACACAAAATGTTTCTTAGTGACATAAAATATTAAAATGGCTTGATATAATCCTATTACATGTGCCCAAGATCAGTGAAAAAAAAGAGGTTTAATTTTTATTGCTTGCTTCCTCAATGCTCACCCCTTGCATTCACTTTAATTAATTAGATATTATGAAATTAATTGCCGAAATTCAGAGCTGAACTCTAAATTGTCTCAAATGGGAAGCTAAGACTTGAATGACTAGTGGATGACCAAGCACCCCCAGGATTATCAGCTTTTATTGCAGTCAACAGCCCCTTTGAGGAAATCTAGCAGATGTGCTACCCTTTGGAGAAGGGAGACGGGAATGGCCATCCCATATACAGTAGCTAAAGACGAGTCCGGGATCTGCAACAATATTAACCTTCCTCTGGCAGCATTGCCAAAACAAAAAAGCGATTTGTATCTGGAAAGCTACCACAATGTTTCTCTAGCAAGAAGGATATGACATATTCTTTGGCTTTTAATCCCTGCTGTTTTTTTGTGCATGGCCAAAGGCAAACTTTCCTTTGTTGGGGGTCTGTATGTTGTGCTGCGTCTTAGCCAAATGCTTGTTACGGGAAGATTAATAATAATGTAGGTCTTTTTAATAAAAACTGCAGATTACAGGAACACAAGGTTCATTTTCCCATGACCACAGCATCCTTGCAGTAATGTGTTTCTTCTGAGGTGTGCAGGATGCATACAATAGGTATAATACAGACTATGCTGTGTGTAGCACAGCATACCAGTTTGAAACCAGTTTATCATAAATCCATTGGGTCATGTGGTGAGGTCACTGGAGAGCTTACACAAGTGTCCCAGCAGGCATGAAGCCCTATATCAATGAATCTCTTTGCACTGCAAGACTTTCTGTATTCTGCTTCATGTTAACTACAGTACAGATCCAAATAACTATATTTTTGCTATTTTTTATTTTTGATAAACAGGTTTAACAGAATTCGTATTGTGTTCTAATTTACACACGGGCATACTGTATGATAGACTCACTTGATCAGTCTGGCCAATATATGTCAGATTATGTTTAGAATAAAAATTGAGTAAAGAATTAATTCTCACAGTCCATATGTGAGGCTATTAAACATCAGGGAAATCTGTGTTGTGATACGTGTCATTGTAATCCATGATTGCTTCCTGGGAACTACTCATCTGATATGATTAAAAATGACTCCATGCAAATTTGACCAACCTACTTTCAAGCTCTTCATAGATTACTGTTATGCCATTGTGCATATTGAATATATGATTATCAGAAACAATCTGATGAGAATTCCAAGTGGCGTTTACACAGGAAAGCCATGCAGGAAATTTACGTGTCTTTATTTGCATAGTTGCACCAACATGTAAAAAATGACCTTTTGTGCACTGTGGAGCATTATTGGAAATACTATTCAGTTTTTTCATTGTTAGTATTGTACCAAAGTGGTATACTTTCAGGACTGGTCAAGACGCATTTATTCTCAGACACGTACATAAATAAATATATAAATTATTCAGTTTCCAATAGCCTATCTCTGCATCACTGAAATGTGATATACATATATTTAAGAGGCTAAACATGCCGTACTACATGAGCATGTACAAAAGGAATATAAAATTACATTGTTAACATCATTTCAATGTTATTAATTGGAACTTGTGAAACGTTACACATGAGAGGAGGTCATTTGACCCATCTAGCTCATTAAGTAGCTAGCTCATTCAGCCGTTTCTTGAAAGACACCTAGATTATCAACTTCAACAACTCAGCTGGGTGGTTTGTAACCACCTCTGTAAAAAGTGTCTCCTATCCCAATTCTAAATGCAGATCCCCTTAATTTTCACTTTTATCCTCTGATTGAAGTTTCACAGTTGGTCCTGAAGAGATCTAATAGGTTGACTGTCTCAGTGCCATTGATCATTTTGAATACTTGAATCAGATCTTCCCATAACCAAGAAACCTAACATTCTGTTTTCCTTTTATATGAATTTTTCACAAGATATTAAGTTGAAACATATATCATGAACATCTAAGTCTTTTTTCTACGTAGTTTTATTGAGCTTAGTGTTTTTGGTCTTGTATATAGCTAGAAGTTATTGTTTTGCTGTCTGCATGTAATAGTCTTTGATATTCACCCACGTCCAGTGATGTCCCATTGTGTTAAATTACAAATTATCCATACACATTTTTAAATGAATATTCTTAATCACAATGTAAATGCCATAAGGTTTTATTTATTAAGGTTTTAAGTCAGTAAAAGCTGCAGGGGAAAAAAAATCAAGAACTGTGTTGATTGAATAAGTATTATGTCCTATTTCTGTGGCAAACCTAAATGAGTTTAGGTGCACAAATTTACATTCTTTTTTGCACAATCAGATTAATGATCTCTGTCTGTGTGCAATAATGAGACACACCATTTCAGAATAAATACACCTGTCTGTGTAAGGTGTCTAAGTCAGGTTGTGAATTTCAAGCAAAGATTCAACCATGAAGACTAAAGAGCTTTCCGGACAATTCAGTGATGAAGCAGTAGAAAAGAAAATCAGTTCAGATAAAGAACAAGATGAAACAAACCCAAACTATTTTATGTGGTTCAGGGGGTCTGAGCACATAAAAAAATCATAATGCACTGAAGATGGGTTGTACAAGGAGCAATGCAGAAAGACAATGCAGCAAAACATCTGTAGCAATGCAGAAAGCCTTCTATAGCATAAAAAAACAACCACCAACTAACATTGTAGAACCCCTTATATATACCACACATTCCTTTAATCACACCCATGTGAGAAAGTGTCTACTAACCTTTCACCAATTATCCAATGAATTAACTAATAGTCACCCTGTGTGTCTATTTACAGTGATCAGAGGCCTTTAAGGGCCTCCAGTAACATGTCACCTGTAATAGTAATTTTACCTGACCTGGCCTGCCACATCCTACATTAAAGATTCTGTACTGATCCCATATCATTTTATTTTGCTCTGCAGCCTGTCAAGTTAAGATGTATTTGAATTTCTCTGCAGATCTATGTATCTAAATGCCTGCTGGTCACTGTCTTGTCGAGTTGCAGTCTATCATATCTGTGTAGGAAGCCTATCTATTCCCAAGATAGTTTAACATCCTAGGGTAACCTAGCGTAACACCCCAAAGTAAAAAACAAAATGCAGGACAACAGCTGAATTTTATTAAGGTCAACCCTTAATAAATGTCAGGAGTGTATTCTGTAAGTCATTTATACCCAGGTGACCATGTTTAATCCTATGAGGCAGTGTGCTCACCCTCACTGGCCCTGTGAATGAGAATGGTCAGAGGTCTTCTCCTATCTTGATACAACAACAAAAACAGCTTCATTCCACTTGTTTCAGCCTGGTGCTTCAGTGGTCACTCTGACTGACGAAAGATTAAGCTTCCATGACAATTCTCCCTTTTGTATTAAACCTAATCCCCATAAAAGCACCTCATCATCCTCTGATTAGTCACGCCTCAGTAAATGTCGGTAAGTAGTGAAAAAATTATTGATGTCTCCAAGACGTAAGCTTATTGGTTAAAGACCACAATAGAAGGTCTGTATTTAACTGTCAAATTACACACACCAAAATTTCTCTAGTCTACCAGCCCTGAATAAGTCAGCCCTGGGACATGTTCTGTATATATACAGAATGGCACCTGGCTTTATTAAGGAAAGCTCTTGCACATCATCAATATCTTATTATTTTCTGCTGTCCAACACATTTAAAAGTTTTGTTATTCCGAGCTACACAATGTAACATGCACACTAAATCTTCACAGATCAGTAACTGATTTAAATTAAAAAAATATTGGGTAAATAATATATACATATATCAGGCACACTGAAAAGGAATACTACTGTAAATAAGAGCAAATATTAAAAGCAACTTTAACTGAATTAAAAAAGGCATGTTGTCGGCTTGTCTCTGCATACTTTTTAAAATTTAGCGAAGAATTTCCAAAGACAGCTTAGTTGATCTTGCTATAAACACAGCAGACAGGTTAAGTCGGGAGGGAGCCATACTGATTTATATATATTTAGACCATAAACTGCCCTGTATAGTGGGTCTTCATTGGCCAGATAATAGCGTGTGCCACTTGACTTGATGTCCTTTCCCTAATTGCACAGATTCATTTAGCTGGCAGGGTGGTTTTTGTGTCATGTTTTTTTTTTGTGTTTCAGCTAACGATGCCCCTTTCAGGAAATTTGTTTTTACTGGATCGTGAGTCAGATGTGGATCATAGGACTACAGGGATAAAAACATCCTGCACCTGGGAGTAAATACTCTCAAGATGTTGTGGAATTCCCTGAAAACTGTATATGTTATCTTATATTGTGGGAGCAGCTCTTGGGAGCTGATAAAAAGCCAAAGCCAAGTGTTTTATTCCACCAGCTGCATGCTCTTTCATAATAATAACCACTCAGCTGAAATGATAACTGATCTATTAGTCTTTGGTTGAAACTCATTCTAAAATGTTACAATATCCAGTGCAATAAAGACATGCCACTGAACTTTCTTTGATCTTGTTAGGAGAATAGTTAGAGAACTGTGATCAAAATATAGTACTGTATGAATTGAAGTATATTCTGAAGCCCACAGGGAGAGTGCAGAACAAAGGCTTATTATTCCAGTAAAACAGACAAGCAAGGAACAACTTTTAAGTGTTTTAAGAATGGGATGTGATAGATCTGGAATCAGTGAAGAATGGATGGCAACAGTTTAAAGATATTACGCTTGACCCAAGAGTAAGATGAGAAATTAGTGTTTCAAATCAAGTGTTTCTTCTGGAAAAGGAATGAGCTATTTAATGCAAAAAGTAGAGTGTTACCTGCAGGTATCAAAAACGTCATAAATGTTAGACATGAAGCACTGAGCATGAAGACGAATACAAAAACAACAGTAATAGACACATACTGTAGAAAACACACAATAAGGTATATTTAGATTTTAGATATCTTCTGATAAAGTTCCATTTGAAAGATTATTTGTCAAATTAGGTAGGTATTTTGGGACATGTGTGTTTAGATTGAGAAGTGATTACTAGAAACCAGAGAGTACAAATAAGGGATTAACATTATTGCTGTGCTGTCATTAATAGAGTATAACAAGGATTTCTATTTGGATCATTTGCTTATTTATAGTAATGATAGAGATTCTTATGGTATAGCTACTGAAATAGTGAAGTTTACAGATTATAAAAATAATAATAATAATAAACTTTATTTTATATAGCGCCTTCAAAGGTGGCTTCTCAAAGCGCTTTACAGGATTACAACAACAATAAATAAGAAGAATACACAAGATAAAACACAATTACAATATATAGAGGAGACTGTGGATGGTGGTACTAAGAAAAGCAGAGGGGTGAAGAATGGAACCAGTTAAGTAAAGGCTTTTCTGAAGAAGAGGGTTTTGAGTCTGGATTTGAAGGAGTTTAGAGAAGGTGACTCTCTGATATCCTTGGGGAGAGAGTTCCAGAGCTTGGGGGCATAACAGGAGAAGGCCCTGTCACCCATACAATGTAGACGGGCTTGGGGGACAGTAAAGAGAGCAGAATTAGAACAGCGAAGGTTGCGAGGTGGGGAGTAGGGCGATAATAGTTCAGACAGGTACTGAGGTGCCAAGCCATGCAGAGCCTTATAGGTGAGCATGAGGATTTTAAAGTCTACACGGAATTTGACCGGAAGCCAGTGCAAGGACTCCAGGATAGGAGTAATGTGAACACTTGCACTAGACCTGGTCAGGATTCTGGCTGCTGAATTTTGGACATACTGCAGTTTGTTCAGAGTAGATTAAGATACCCCAGCGAGTAGAGCATTACAGTATTCAATTCAAGAGAATACAAATGTGTTGATCAGCTTTTTAGCCACAGTTAAAGACAGCATAGAGCTTAGTCTAGCGATATTTCTAAGGTGAAAAAAAGATGTTTTGACAGTATGCTGCACATGGGGGTCGAATGTTAAGCCAGAATCTAATATAACCCCAAGGTTTTTCAATTTTGATTGAAGCTCAAGTACAGAGCCATCTACAGACAGGGTTACAGGACTGGCTTTACGAAGTTGATGGGGGGTGCCAATAAGCATGACTTCAGTCTTGTCGCAATTAAGATGAAGGAAGTTTTGAGTCATCCAAATTTTTATGTCAGAGATGCAATTAGATAGAATAGAGACACCCACATCAGTGTCAGGTTTGGTATGGATGTATATTTGAGTATCGTCAGCGTAAAAATGAAAGCTGAGGCCATGTGATCTTAAAAGCTGACCAAGTGGGAACATGTAAATGCTGAAGAGCAAGGGGCCCAGTATTGAGCCCTGGGGGACACCAGACTTGACAAGACCAATTTCAGACCTGTACCCATTGAGAGAGACAAAGTGACAGCGATCAGTGAGGTAAGATTTGAACCATTTGAGAGCAGTGTCAGAAACTCTAAACACAGTCTCAAGATGAGAAAGTAAGATGTCATGGTCAACAGTGTCAAAAGCAGCACTGAGATCCAGAAGGATGAGTTTAGAAAGAGAACCAGAATCAGAAGCTATTAGAAGATCGTTGGTGACTTTGACCAGGGCAGTTTCTGTGCTGTGAAGTTGACGGAAGCCAGATTGGAGGGGTTCGAAAAGGTTGTTTGAGGTGGTTATGTAACTGAAGTGTGACAGCACGTTCTAGAATTCTAGATTAAACAAAAATAGGAGGATTAAAAAAAACTGTTTTGTCTGTACAAGAAATAATAATACAGAATACTACATGTGGGCAGCTAAAACATAAATTATAAACAAAAAATGGGAAATACTGAGCATGTGTGTGTTGAACCATCATTTTCATAGATAACACTGGCACAACATTAAAAAGGAAAACAGAATGTTAAGATATATAGTTAAAAGCACAGAAACAATATAAATTAATGAATGTAATGTTAGAATTGAACATCGCATTATTAATACATAATTAAAAATATTGCACACAATTTTGATCTGCATGTAACAAAAAAAAATATTTCTGCTCTGGAATCAGTCCAGAGAACAGCAACTAGCTATAGTACCTTCCAGGCATAAAAGAAAGGCCTACTCTGAGAGAATAACCGAACAGAAGCTTTTTCATCTTGATCAGCGAAGACTTTCACGTTTTCAGGATCTTCACTGACCGGTTGTATCGAACCGACTTCCTCAGAAATCAGCAGATAATTACAAACCACAGGAAAACACATGGAAATTATGAGGAAGGGCAGTTAAATTTGTGAACAGTAGGCATTTTATTTATGCTAAGCTTGTGCAGGTCTGAAAGAAGCTCCCCAGCCATGTTACTGAAGACTGTTTCATGGCTAAACATAACCCTGTCCCTCAGATTCATTTAGGAAATGAATGAATGATATCCTCAAAGGATTTAGCCAAACAATCTAGATTTGCTACTAGCTTTGTTACCTTTCCTGTGTAAAATTTTCACAAAACCATCCAGCTATTCGAAGACACGGATTTTAGAGAAAACTGTACTAAAAATATCATCAGTAATTTTTAGTGCCCCTGTAGCACTGGCAGAAACCAGATAACGTTATCTCCTCATTTCTTTTTTCGAAATGACCCTTTTATTAAATACACTTGGCACAGATAACTGCCACGAAAGAGGTAAATAATGAAAGCCTGTGTATATCTTAAATATAGTGTGCTAGGTAACATACAGTACATCTCTACTGTTTTTTCAATGACACTCGACAGATGCTAAAGAAATCTGTGGAATTTGACTAAATCTTCTTTTCAGACTGGAAAGTCAAGTTCCAGTAAACAAATCCCACTCACTCCAGGATTCCCAAAAGTGAAACGTCTGAAAAAAGCTTTTACTTTCTCAACATCCGCGAGCGATTTACCGGAATTCTTGTCAGAATTCCACAGTCCTTGTAATAACCTTGATTAGCGGCACCAACAACAGGCTTATTGTGTTATTTTTTTCATTCACGTCTTTTCGTCCATTCATTGAAAGGTTTATCTTGGGGACACTTTCTTCTTAGTAAACGGGGGGGGGAAATCCTGCAATACAAAAAAATCAAGTTTGAAATGTAGTGGCTGGATGATTCCTGGTAGTAATCTGTAGATGACTTGCTGTACCCCCCCTAGAAAAATAAATGAGAATAAGAAAAAAAAGTCCCTGCTACACAATATACAGTGAACCACCCATGAATTAGGCAACGTCCTTGGTGTTAGAGTTGCATTATTTATCCAACCTGAATATGAGAAAAGAGGAGGATTATATTTCCTTTGTCTCCTGCCACAATTTCAGTAAAAAGAGATTCTTCTCTATGGTAGAAAATGCAGACTGGAAACCCCTTACTTCAGCAACACCATAATAACAAACACTCAATAGACAAATGTTCTTAACTGTCTTTAGCTTTTATTGACTTTCCAAAAATGTTTCTAAAATGTTGTCACATTGCAGAAATTGCTGCTGGCTCAGTGTAGGTAAGTAAGGAGGATATGACTGAAACAGCAATGGAGATATTCCTGTTGAACGCTTATCCATTCTGATTTCAGGGTCTCTTTTGCAGGCATTTATTCCATTTTAACTCACCTGTTATGAGCTTCTCCGGTAAAGGCCTGCATTCAGAGTAAAGCCTGGACTCCACAGTCCACAAGCCTGGTCCCTGGCTCGAGCCTGGCTGCTATCTAACTGCTGCTTGGATTCCTTCAGGAGCTGAGCCCAACAGGTGTGGCATTGTAGTGGTTAGAGGACAAGGGCCTCTGTCATCATTAGGATTGCCCACTGTAGCTGAAAGCAATCATTTCATCATGATTTTATTATTACCAGCTCTGTTCAACCTAAACACAATATCATTTGATTGTATGGTGATGTATACACGTATCATTGGTTTAAATATATACCGTTAAGACACCTCCATTTGAGCAATGTCATTGCCCTCCATTTCCTTCCTAAATATGTATTTCAACTGCCTGCAAACCGCTTCACAACTCTAGGTCCTTTATTGAAGAACTCACGAAAGTCAGCCCATGGCACATTGATGCTGTTTCCCCTCTGAGAAGAGGTGTGTCCTCAGTGCTGGTCAGCTTTGAACTAAGTCCACAGTGCACGGAAGAGGCAGCCCCTTGCTGTGATCTACTGAAACACATCTTTGCGTCCCATTTCAACAGACTCAATAAAAGACTGTCCTCTTGGCCGAGGAACAAAACCTAACGTTTCTGCACCAAAAATAGTGCCCTCATCCAGAGGTACTTTTGTTGGCAGAAGGCTCTCAGTTGTCATGATCAATACAGTTTATTTGGTGGCAGGGATGATTGCAGCTAAGAAAACCACTTTAAAGAGCAGGCTGCTGCCTGCTGTCTGTTTCTCACCTAACTGATGGAACGACATCATCCACAGATGAGTTACACACTGAATCCTCTGCCGGACTGTCAGCTTGGGACACTATGATGACATAGTTCTGTGATGTCATGTTCCGTACAGGTTTGGTTTTGTGTCCTGCACAGTACTCACTGCTGTACACCGTGCACTGTACAACTATAGTGCATCACTGGACTAACTACTGCACTGTACACTATAGTATATCACTGGACTCATTACTGCACTGTATTTTGTGTTTTTTACTCCTGCCCTGTAATTTTTTTGCTGGAATTACACAACTATTGTGTACTTTTTCCCCCTCCTTAGAAAGTGAGGTTTAAAGTTGAAAATAAAAGGAAAAAAATATTCGCACAAAAAAGTGCCCTCAAACCATTTTTGAGGCATGGACAAAAGCATGTTGGACAGGCTGCGCGGTTTTTCAAAGTTTCTGTGGGCAGAATCATGTTTGAGCAAGCGTTTCCCTGTGGTTGGGAGGACTGATGCTCAATGAGGAAACCATGTACTGTATGAGCAAATTCTGCGGTTAGCGAGAGAAGTCTGCACTCTGTTATGCTTTTTGGTCCATCAACTGGGCATTTTTCTGGCAAGGCTCAGAACATGGGAAAATAAAGCATCACGTGTATTATTTAAGGGTGGCAAATTACTATGATCAACCTGCCTGTCTTCAGCCATGGGCACCAGAGTTTGTTGGGATGAGCCAGGAGTTTGTCTGCTGCTCTCTGCAGTTGCTTCTCTAATTCCTTCCTCGTATTTCACTACCAATCCTTGATGACACAGAAATGCATTCTGCTGCAATTTTGTTAATTTTGCCAAGTTTAGAATGCAGATGTCTGCACCATTTGTGTTAAAACGACAAAAGGAGTTAGTGCTGATTAATATTTTTGTGTCGGATGGGAAGTTGTGGTCTAATAATTGGAAACATTCTTGACTGCCTGCATGCATCAGGTACGGTAATATCACCTGTTTATGTTACATATTATGTCAATACCCTACCTTTTGAATGAATTGCATTTCTTAATTCCTATTAAAATATTCTGGATTTTATCCAGTAGTAAGCAAGGGATTGGTGCCAATTCTAGGAGAGTCCAGGCCAAACCAGAGGGCTGGCAACCTTTGTCATAATTCTTCTTGATCTCTCCGACACTCTATTCTCCTGCCAGTGCTCTCTGACTTGGGGATTTCCAGCACTGATCAAATTTTGTTCTCTTATCTTTCTGGCTGCACATCAGGTCTCCTGGTGAAGCTCTCTGCCCCTTCCTCTCTCTTGCTATAAGGTTGTCTGTGTCACCTACTCCTTTCCCTCTACCCCCCACTCTATGGGTCTTCTTATCTCTTCCTGTGATTTGGTTTCTGCTATCATTTTTCTGCTGAGGATGCTCAAACGTTAAGTCTTTTCCCATATCTCTGCCCATTTTATCTCCTGAATGGCTCCCTATCAAATTAACCTCAATCTTTCTAAGTCCAATCTCATTTTCCTTTCCTCCTCTTTTCCTTTTGGGGATGCCTTTTAATTCCCTTTGACCATCCAGTCTCCCTTCTTTCTCAGCGCAGCATGGCTCTTGACCCTTCCCTCTTCTGTTGCCAAAATATTTATTCTCCACAATGCTGCTGCCAGTTCTTTTTGAGCAACGTTTCCAGAATCTGCCCCCTTCCTTACCAGGATACTAGTCCTGCACGTAACGTTTTCCTAAAATGAAAAAATGTGATTCCTTTCCCCTCTTAAGAGAGAAACATTCACAAGAGGGCCCCCTCCACTGGAAGTAAAGAATATGTGAGAGGGCCCAGAGTGCTAACTTGTACCTGTATCCATGTTATTGCAGCACTGGTAGCACTGTAGCACTCAGACTCTTCCCCACCTTTCAGATAGTCTTCTAGACACATCTGTTTAGACTGAGATCTGTGATCTCTCATCTGTGATCTCTCAGCTCACAGCTACACACTTCCGTAACTCCTTCTCCATACTGCACTGAATATTTTCAATTCTCAATTTGTCAGCAGGACTCGTTTGCTGCATTTATCATTGCATGTACTAACTAGGTGTCCACATTGTGTCGACAATGCCTGTATATAAGGAATGCTGTAGTAGTTCAGGTGAGTAGCTGCGTCAGCATGCGTAGGAACGAGTAATAGGTTAATTCACACCTGAAGAAGGTTCCACGGCCGAAACGTGTTTTCTTTCTTCTCTTTTCAGCATGGAATAAACCTATTACTTGTTCCTGTAAGGAATGCTATTGTTTCTTATGAGTTCATTTTCTTTTTGTTTTGTATTTGTGTGGCACTTTGTTTTTTATGCGGAATCGCATTCAAAACAGAAAGCAGGAAGCACGTGTCTTTCTCCTGTTTCACAAGCTTGGGGGAGTGGGGAACAAGCTGCCCAGCCATGTTGTTGGAAACAGCTGGAGGAGATTCTCGGATCAATGGGCGACGCTTTGTATGGTCTGAACGGCCTAGTCGCGTTTGTAATCTTTCTTATGTTCTTGACCAGCATTAATTCGATGAAATTAAAGTAATGACTATTCAGGACCTCTAAGAGGCCATGGCACTGTTTATAAGAGTAGGGGGGAGTTAACCCTGGTGTCTGGATTAAATTCTACCCTGGGGTTGTACGATCTGGCCCATCTGCTGAGTAGTGCGACTCTTGGTATATAATGGCAACCGTCTTCATCTTGGTGGGTGCTGCGATCTGGTGGTGGATTAATTTGTTCCTCACCTTTACGTAAAACTGCTTTGCTTTCCCTTGAGATGACCAGCACTATCTAAACAAAGGGAACTATTACTATGGAGAATAATTTCTGTAATAATGTCCTTTAAACACTAAAGCTGGTGTAAAAACATTGTAAGCACCATAACCTGCGCTGGTAAGGGTGCCCACTCACCGAGCAGCGGGAATGATAGTGTATCAGACCAGCATTCTTCCCCTGTCCTGTGTAGTCCACGCTGAGGGCTGCCAGCACGAAAACGAGCAGACATGCTGACCGGGCACATTTCGGAGGGCGTGTATGGACTGCTTTTGTTTGTTCTGAGCTGGTCCTACTGATGAGCGGAATTGATTAACAGCCGGCAAACCTAAATTAAAGGAATGGAAAAAGTAAACAATTGCAAGAGGCCTGGTGTTTCAATAATATAGTCTACTGATAATCCCCCAACACCTCAATAGGAATTTGAATTATCCTGTTAATTTACCAAGTGCGTGTACCAGGAGAGGCCTGCATGGGTAATAAAATTCCACTAACCACACTGTTTTGGAAAAAGAAAAAAAAAATTTAATATCATACTCTTCTCACTCTTCAGCTATGGAAATATCTGATTTTTCCAGCCGAATTCTAAGCAGGATCACAGACTGCTGCATTACATGCTGTTTCATCACCACAACACAGATGGCTTCATGTTTGAGGGCCTTATAAAAACAAGGGTGAGAGAGGGGAAACGCAGAAAAAACAAAACAAAATTCAAAGCCTGGCACATGTCAGCATCACTCTGCACCCCGACAATGTTATCTTTTTTTGGGTTAGTATTTGACACAAGACAGTCCTCCCCAAAACTAGCACACCAAATGGGCAAACTGAACCCCACCATCTCCGTTCTTCCTGAAAGTGGCCTGCCTGCACGATGCCCTCACTTCACTCTTCTTACCTGCACTTTGCGATAACTGCCCAGTTAAAAATGACTCGGTGGGCAAATTAGAATGTTCAATGAATGACAAATTACCCTTGTTTTTTTTTACCTGGGCTACCAGGTTGGTAAAAATGGCAAGGGCATTCACAATACCAATTTCGACCTGGGCCAAACTCATCCTTCCGCACGACCGGAACTGAAACTTCTCAACCTGGAGCAAAAAGTGCCCCTGCAAGGTTGCAGATGTGAAGGTCATGCCCAGACTGGCAGCGGCTCGTAGCCCACGGAGCGAGTGGGCTCCGACTCAAACATGCATGGGCCGCCTTTCGGTTCGAGCTTCCCTGTCCCAATCTGGCATCCGATCTCCTAATTAAATGAATGCAGTTTCCCTATTAAAAGCCTGAAACACCACAAGAAAGTTGCTCCGTCATCGAGCATCTGCTACGCTCAGCCATGACTTCGGACGCGGTACCAGTGAACCCGATTGCCACAAAAACCATGGTCCCTGCAACTTGAAACCCAAGATCTGTAGAACCAGCCTGAACCCCATCCTGCCGACACCTTTCCCGTAGCGGTCTTACCTGCCTGTATCCAGCCCTCTCTCCTGATCTCGTCTGCATTTTCCCTGGCAAGCTCCGTCAGCCACCGGAAAACACCGAGATCCTGCAGTTGGGTTCTCTGCCTGCCGGTGAGACTCGGCTGTCAGCAACACCAAGCTGTGTCACAACGGTGAACGGACCAGGATTACACCTAGCCTTTGCTGAAAATGGACACGACAGCAGCCACACAACAGTTGCTGCTCTCTGGCTACAAAAGCCAGTGTCACCGTCCCTCTAAACATTGGCGAATGGGCATGCTGGAACCTTTAAAGTCCCTCTTTTCTTGACATCCAGAAAACAAAAACACGGGCAAGATGGTGGAAGGATCGCATACCATGCTGGACAGTTTTGTTATTGGTTAGTGCTACACTGGTACGGTATCAATATCATTTGTTGCTTTTGCACTTCTGTTTGAGCAAGGATGATAATGGCGAATCTTACCTCATGACCTCAGGGTCTGTCAGTCTGGTGCCAATTCAGCCAGATCCAGGGCAATTCAACATGGGAATGGAAAGCTGTGGACAGGGAAGTGGAAAAAAGCCTACACCTTCCCAGTAGGCAGCCAGATAGCACTTCCCACAATTTAGTATTCCCATATTGTTTCATTGGAACCAGGAACCTCCCAACCTGGTTCGGACTGCACACTTGTGCTGCCCCTCCCCCAGTCACTCAGGTGATCTCGGCGCTCATAAACACTAAAACTCAATCTGAGCCCAATCGGTCATTTATGAGATATTCCGAGATTTTCCGGAGCGATACCTGAAACAGCATTTTCCATCAACCAGGTGTGAGTGGGCTGACTTTTCCATAGAAGAAGGGTGCTGAATTCCTCCTGCATAATTCTGGATGCTGGCAGACTTTAGGCCACAAGTGGTAGCCCAACTAACAGGTGACCCTATTGACCTTAATAGTGGTGTTTCCAAGTTTTTTGTTCACACCCCATACATATGCATGTGGTGGAAAAGGAGTAAATAAAATATGAGTTTTGGTGTCATAAAATCAAACCAATAGGTGTCTGTGAATTTTCGTTTGTGCATCTTTACTTTTCTTGTTTTCAATATGCAAATGAACAATGCAAGAAACTGGTCATACCTACTGATACCCAGAGTCGGTGGTCCTCTGTGTATACTGCTGTGTTTGTCCTGAACCAAGCAGTTTACAGAAGAGATATCATTCCCCGTTACCCACCCTCCTCCCATGTGACAAATAAAAACACAACACAAGAGTTTTTAACATGAACTGATGTGGTTTTACTGCATTTGTCCATTCAGGAAGAGACAGTGTTTACACAGCATACCCAGAAACAGCAGATATCCTTCATCTTGATATTGGATAAAAATCACACAACAGGTAGAAACTCTCTTTTCCGGATTTTTAAATCAAATCAAGATTCTGTTGTAATTCTAAGACTTTTTTAAAAATTCTGCTTCTAGGCCTACGGTGCTTGTCCAAGTCAGAATGCAGTTATTAAAAACACTCAGTTGATGCAAATGGTGGGTCAATACAACACACAAAATGGGTGTAGATGTGTTTCACACAACAGGGAGGAGAAGGGGAGAATGAGTTAACCAGAGGCCAAGCAACCTTGTCAGAGAGTACAAGTTCATACAGTACATCCCAATAGCCGGAACTGCTGCTCCTGGAGTTACTACCTCTAACCATTACTGCTAACATCAGTTCATGTGTTTAATGCGCATTTTTATAATTTTTTGTCAAGGTTTTTACGTTTTCTTTACTTTCTTTCACATTTCTGCATACGGTATTTGTAATTGCAAGTCATACATATCCATATAGAATGATGAATGCTTAATGTCAGCATAAAAGACAAGCTGGGTGACTATATATGAAGACAACAACTACAACTTTCACAGCACTGTCATTGGTTAACTTTTAAAATACTCAAGCATTGTTATTCATAACGTAATAAAAAAGGAAAGAAAATAAGCTGAAATCGAGCTACGCTATTTTGTTCTTCACTTCTATTGATTTTTCGTTTCTTTCAGCAGCATAACTTTTATTCCCCCAATGCCACTGGGCACTGAACTTTAACACTTCTAGAAAGTCTTAAAAAGGGGAAACTTCCACATTTTTTCCTTGTTCAACTTCCCTTGACTGAAGAATACCATGCATTAATTCATCCATTTCTTTTTCTCTAAATATTACTATTTTTAATTAAATTTAATGTGTTAGGATAGTGTTGTCTTCACATAGACTCATATAATGGTATTTAGTCATTCATGTCCTCATACACATCCACCCTATTGCGTGTTGACAGGTTTATAAGGATGCAGTGGCTGTCGTGGGCGCTGAGGGGCTCCCTAGACGACAGCGCTTGAATCCTTGCAGTCCTGAGTGCTGGTGCCTGAGTTAGTCTGTTTCTCGTCTGCCTTCTCGCCCAGATGTTTTGCTTGTCTGAAAGATGAATACATCAAGAACCGTGCTGAGATCCAGGGCAGCCCATCTAAAAAGACATGTTTATACGCAAACGCCACCCTGGGGTCAAAGGCCGTTGCCATAGGTGACCTTTTCAAATGAAACAATATTTACATTCAGATAACACAGGGATGAGATCATATTGGAACCCTCTCCTCCTTTTTAATAGCTAAAAAAGTGTTTTCAGCAAAAGAATATTGTTTTTTTTAAACACTGTGTTCCCCTTAGTGATGTTTACAATTGAGATAAATCCACACCTTACATCATGCAGATTTTTGCCTTTCTTTGTTCTAACAGACTCTTCATTAAAGTAAAGACAAAACCCCATGGAAGAAAACATTTTTGTAATCTTTCCCAGACACACCTACTATGAAAATATTCTTGAATGATTCCAGCTACTTCCTTTTGCCTGCCTGTGATTTCCATTCTCATATTTCATTCTTGTGCAAACCTCTCTTCAAGGAAGAGATAGTCAAAAGGTTGAGCTGCTGGCTTAACTAGGAAAGAAATGAATCTTTCCTACAGTACACTTTGGTTGGAGCTGATAAGAATCATGCAAAACATTCAATCAGGCTACAATTAACATGGAGTGCCCTATGTAAATGACCAATGTGTAGGTTTCCACTGGAGGAAGCTGTACTCACGGAAATGTCTCCTATGAGGTAAGACATCACATCATCGCAGGTTCCGTTACTGTAAATGCCATTGGGATGCGTAGGCTCACTGCGCACATGTGTGTCACAGAGCTACAAAAGTGACATCACCCCCCCAAGACAGAAATCTAGCCCCTAGCCCCCTAGTTTAATCTCTGCTGCAGTAGAGATCAGTATGTTGGCAGGGCAAGGTTATCCGGTCTGTAAGGAGAGGGGCAGCGCGTGTCTGAAACCTGTGAGCAAGCAGGCTTGAATCCAGCAGAGGCAGGGCAGGGAGAGCTGCATAAACCGCTTGTGTGTCTTGATGCGTGTCTGGGTTTGCCATTTTACTCCCCAGCTCGGGCGAATCTGAGTCTTTATGCTTCTCTGTCGCAGTCTCATCAGATGTAGTTAAATGGGGTGGTGACACACCATCACCTTTAAAAGCATCCGCACGTCTTAGAGGTGTTTTTCATTCTCAGATGATTGTCCGAGCTGGCGAATTAAGCACTTCAAAGCGATCCTGAACGTGAACGGGCATGAAAGAAAATGTGTATAGTCTTGTTGCCTCCATGCAAATGTGCATCTTTGTAAAAGTAAAAAATGAATAATATAAGCGTTTTAAAATATATGTTAAAACAGATTGCTAGGATTGGAACTTCAAAAATTATTTTACAGTTCTGAAAAACTGGATTTCCAGAAAAGCAATTTGATTTAACAATTACAACAGATGTTGCAATTAAATTATCCATTTCCAACATTGTAAAAAACAGGATAAAAACATAAAAAGCTGAATCTTCCACATGCATTGTTACTACTATATTTACTTTTTCTATTTTATTTGCAGAATGACATAACTTTCAAACATTTATAAACATAAACTAAATTGTAGCACTGCCAGGGATGGATATATAAGTTCCTGAATTCATAGAGGAAATCCCCTATCGGATGAGATAAGCAAAGGAAGAAAATGTATTTCTATCCTTTGAAAAGCCTGTCAGAGAGAGGGAAAAATAATGTTCCAGGTGGAAACCCTAGTCCCTGTGTTCTACATCAAATGACATGACATTAAGGAAGACGAATCTCTCATTTTTTCCGATTTGCATCACCTGTTCCTGGCACTGCTTTTTGTTGTAAAAGAAAAATCATTCCTGCTCCTGTTACAGTCTACCACTTCTCACTACTCACTACACTCCTAGGGTTTCTTCACTATGGCTCCTCAAATAAGGCATCCCAGTTCTGTCTTGCTGGGTGTGAAAAATTTCATTTTCTCCAATAGCATTCATAGTTTTAGTAGTTTTGTATTTTTTCATTCCCTTAACATTCAACTAAATTTTCAGTAATCTGGTCAAATTCTAATAACAATTAACTGAGCCAACGGCCATAAAGGGATACACACTTAATATTTTTGCATTAACTTGCCTGGCTGAAGAAATGACAGCACCTGCCAAAGATCAGCACTGTGACAACCATCTCTCACTTACGAAGAATGAAACAGGGAGGATGCTGTAATGGTGAAGCTGGGGTGGAGGGAGGGAGGCTAGAAAAGGTGTGCACAAAGTTGTGTGCAGCCAGGGTGTATTTCTACATAGGGGAGTGGAAGGGTGACATTAGAATTTGACATTCCTCCCAAAATTCTGTTAGACAACACCATTTCAGTAGTTTGATCAAATTCTACTGACAGCAAAACTAGTTCACAAATATAAAGAGATACTGTACTTTATGTATGCTATCAGAGATCAGTGCTATCACAACCCACCCAAAAGGATCCCAGTGACACAGATTTCGATGAGCCAAGAGGGAGTCAGTTTGGGTGCAAAGTTATGCAAGAAAAATGGAAAATGCGTACACAGCGTAGAAATAATTTAAAGCTCATATGATGCAGACTTGAGCTTATTAAATTGGAAGGAACTGTAGGACAGAATAAAGTGAATGAGATGCATTTATGATGCTGATGGAATGCAAATCGTGAAATAGCAGCATGAAGTAGTTGGTAGCTTAAGACTGGAACTATGTGGCGGGTCGGTTAGCGGTGACTAGGAAGTGTAGCATTAGGAATGAACAAGTAGAGAGCTACCACTTTGCTGAAGTTTGCTCAAACTGAATGGATGAGGAAGCATTCCAAGCAGAACCACCAAAAGAAGAACAAATATCAGGTAAGATCATGGGTGAAAGCTTTGGGAGGGGAAAGAGTCAAGGGCCAACACCACGCCATTTGGACACCAAGTAAGGGAGGGGAGTAAGAGGTGAGGGGAAACATGTTGTCAGAGCAGCTAGGGCTGCACCTGGGACAGGGAGGGCTGCGATTCAGTGGAGACTGACACCATGCACTTGCACCCGTGGCATGGATGAGTGTCAACAACTTGGGGTGCTCCTACGGGGAGAGCAAAAAGGAGAACTGGGGAAATGGGAGCAGCATAACAACGCATATACTTTAGGTGCGAGGCGTGAACATGGGTTGGATGCCCAACCAGCAACAGAGACACAAGTGGGGGGAAAGCAGAGCGGCAGGATTAGGATGAGAGAGACAGGTAGAGAAAGAGGGAGATGAAACAGCCACAGTTGGTGAGGGATCCCAGGAGTGTTGATGACATAAGAAGGACTGTAGGAAGTAAGCAGATGGCATGACGGGAGCTGAGACACTTTTCCATGGAGAATGTGAGGTCGAAAAGCTGGTTGTTTGAAAAGAGTCGAAAAAAAACAACCCTGGTAGAGGCTGGTAGAAGCCCAATCCGATAAAATTAAGGTCTAAGTCAAGACTGAAACGCTGAGCTCCAGACAATGTGTGCAGAGTTATATGCAGCCAAAGAGTATTTGCATACAGCGAAGCAGAAGTGCAACGTTAGGATTCGACCTTATCCCAAACTGCTGTTAAATTAACACCAAAAAGCTGCAGCCGTAGTGCACACCTACTTTTCCCGAGATCCCTTCTCCATTGTAATCCCTCCTTCCACAGGATCCAGTCCTTGTTCTGACAGCTGTTTCAAGGCACTTAGAGCGGCCTGGAGGACAAAGCAGAACGATGAGTCAGTGAAACACATCCTCTCATGGAACACTGTCTGTCCAGAACTCAGTGCCAGTTGACATTGCTGTTAATGAAACAAGTGAATGCTTAAACCACACTGAAAAAGTAAAAAGAAGAAGAAACACAACATTTCTTTCTTTAGAAGAGAGCCAGAAGACGCACCTGAGGACGACTCAACAGCAGACACGCAGTGTTTCTTCTTTCTGCCTTTCATCATGGAAATAACCTTTACTTGTACTTTTGTAGCCAACATACGGTGACACCGTCCCCCCTCAGACCTCACTGCTGTTGATATGAGATATTTGGCTGGATTTCCTTTAAACACACTTCCACATCATAACTGGACATTTCCATTTTGTGATGTTTTTTAGGCCATCACTAGAAGACAGATTTGAAGTCATATCCTGAAACTTCAAGTCCAAGTCTGAGCTGTTATCATCTGAGTCCGAGTCATGAGCCTCTTCGAGAGACTTCTTGAATCCATCTCAAATCAAAATTCTCATTCAGCTTATTAACAATATTTACATCAATATGGGATAAAATGACAGTTGTTTACAGCTTATTGCAGCCATCTCTTTATTATTTATTCCTGAATTCTGTTCTCAATGGGAAGTTATTTTACGACGATTATTTTATTACTTCTTGCTTTTTAAGAATGCTTACAGGGGAGGTTTTACCTTAAGGATATTTCTGTCTAACATGAAAATGTAGCTGAAGCTAACAGACATGCATAAAGTAGATACGTAGAGCTGTTACAGTATGTACGAATGCTTTTCAAGCATGTTTAAAGTTCTAGTACCTACAGTATCTTAACAGGTTATATAGTTCCCTTTAAAGTGGATTACTGTAAACATTACTCCAAATGTTTAAGACTATTTCTATGACTGGAAGGACTCCAGCATTTTTTTTTTGCAGTACCTTTGTCTGGTACCTAAACTTTCCTTTCCTTGCAGTTGGTTTCAGAAACTTCAACACTATGTTGTTTTGTGGTCTAATCTAACTTTATTTTCCTCAATGCCACCTAGTTCCTACGTATTACTTTGTAGTTTGTGAAATTTAATTAAGTGGAAAGGGAATTTTTATGGGGGCAATTCCTCTAATTGCTCTATTTTTTAGATTTACTGTATATGGTTTAATGTTTGCATATTTAAATGCTGTTTCCTGTACTTCACGTTTTCTCTCTGCTATTTATGCACAGTATATTTTTGGTATGCAATCTGCTTTTCTTCATCCACAATAAATATTTTCATTTGTGTGTTTCAAGTTGTGTTTTTTTTGTTACCAGCAATGTTTCTTCTGTTTCAATGTAATATGTTTGCCTATTTGACAGAAGGACATTTCTTAGTGGCTGCTTTTTTTGTCAAATTTGTCTGTTGAAATGCACCCACTCTATTAAAAAAAAAACAATACCATGTGCTTAAATAAAGGCAATGCATAATCACACACCAGCCTTTTTTCTTTTCTGTTTGCTTCACCGCTCAATATCTTGTCAAATTTAAAAGAACAACTCTTAGTCATGTCTGAATCATGAAGCCTGAATAACTAAGTTCAAGTCATACAAGGTTGAGTCTGTTCTCTGTGACAGTGGACTGAACCCAAATATCAAACAATGTAACTTGAGTCCTACATGTCAGCCTATACACCTACTCTCAGAACCGTCTCATTTCAATGGACCCAAAATGAAGTCTTCATGCTTGCTACCTTCCACTGTGCTTTAAAAGAGAAGGGTTGTTTTAACGGTTTGTTGAAGTACAGCTACCCATAATGTAAATGCTTCCAAACCCCATCAACAGTCGTTTAAAATTTTAGGACAGATGAATGATCGCTATTTTTTAACTGGAAATTGAAACTGGGAGCTTTAAAAAAAAGTCAAAAACACTCTCCATATTCATACAGTTTTAATGAAATCAGATAGAAACCCGAGCTTCTAATCCTTAAAGAGATTTGCATTATTTTCAATAGTGTGGGCTAGATAATAACAGGTTTTCACATATGAAATCCATGATGCAATGGTTTCCTAGAATAAGAGCTCTGAGAAAACAAGAACAAAACTGTCAGACCCGGAACCTTTCTTTTTCCACAGATGAGGAAAGCCTTCGCCAAAGGCAGTTAGGTGAGGAACAACACATCACACAAACAGCATTTTCCACAGGAAACACTTCAAAAGCTTTTCAGTACTGAAGAGCCGCTCTTAAAAAATGCTGGATTTTAATCTTAACGTAATCAATTTTAATGCAAAAAAACCCCATCTGATTTTATTTTATGGAAGGCCTCTTTGTGGTGTGCACCATTTCAATGCCATTTACAGTTTTAACAGGAAGCAAACCAGACTTGGGAATAAAAATAAAGAGGCCAGCAATTCCAGGCTGAAATCATCATACTAACTTCATTCAAGTTTGCCCTTAAACAAAGAAATTCATCCTTTACAGTTCTGTTAGAAACAATAGTTGACACATTCGATTCATCTTTATGCAGATATTTGCAACATGCATCCAATGCCATAAAAAAGAAATAGAAAATAACCGCCTGCCAAAAGAGTATCATAAAAAAAATCAGTTTAATTGGCACAAAGCACAAAAGCACCAACCAAAGGCTTTTCAAGAAGGAAACAACATATGATTAATGTGCAAGAGCTAACACACTCTGAGTAGAGGTCTTCACAAGAGTGCAAACAGCAAACAGCCTAAGGGATTTTACAAACGGAGCTTCCTACAGCATATAACACTTCAGACATAGCAGACCCTTAAAACACAGCTCCCGTACAAAATAACCTCCAAAACAAGCCCAGCATTTACAGTCACTGGGTTGGCAGAAGAGACAGAAGCCAAGCGTGCAGTTAACAGCAGAGAGACAGCTCTGAGTATCAGTATAGTTTCCACACCTTTAGGAGAACACGAGCTGGCTGCTACAGCTCTCACTGGCAGGACAGGAGACACGATACCTCTCGATAAATTAAGAAGAATTAAATCAACAAGGAACCCAAAAAGTAGACACCGGAAAACAGACATCGACACCGACACCAATTTGTTCAGAGTCAGTGAACATTACTGCATTGTAGAGTGTATTCACTACAGCCAACTGTGAGAAACACACATGGATAAAAAGCTGGTCTGGAATATGTCTCAGCTTTTGGGGTCAGAAAACTTGTATGTTAACCAAGGAAAAGTGCAAGTGGTTACTAAAAAAAACATGCACTTCCATCTGGAAATCATCTAATTGGAAAGAGATTCATTTTTTTTACATGGCAGCAATCCCAAGTTTATTGGAAATATAATTATCCTGCTAACAAAGACCTAAGAAAAATATTCTCCCACTAAATAGACCAAACATTTACACAACACTGTGAGTACTGGAACCCTGTGCCTGAAACAATGTAACATGCAAAAGAATATTCCACATTTCATACTAAACCAGTATAAAAAATAATGCACAGAATGAATGAATGCTGAATGAATATTTCTTGTAAGCTGCTCCAAAAGTATGCACCATAACAAGCCCTGTGTTATAGAAGGAGCTTGATCGGTATTCATATGATTCTTGCAGGAAAGATAAGGCAAAGATCCTGAATGAATATTTCTCACAGGTTGTTCCAAAAGAATACATTATAACACGTTTTGGGTTATAGAAGGAGCTCAATCACTATTCAGCTGATACTTACAGTACAAGCTGATACTGTGGGTCTATAGGGTTTATGTGGCTTTAAAAGTAATAAAACACTGACTGCATTTTTCCTGTTCTTAAGTCTTGCAGTACTAATGACATTTCATTGCTCAGTACAAGAGGAACCGCAGGTGTTTGGAGCCTGTTCCTGGCCAGTTCTGCTAAGACAAAACCAGGAAACGACACACCAATCTTACTTCTGTTACCTATAAAATTTATGGAAAATATAGTGAGAGCACAAGATGGAAATTTACAAAACTGTGGCATTTCAAGAGACAGCCAACACAGGTCTAGAGAGGGAAGTGTAAGGATGCGGAGAACAGATGGAATGAGCTGCATCTGCTGGACAGGCTGAGGTACTGTGCTTGATCCCAGCGCCGGACAGGATAAGTGCTGCAAGGGTGGATGGAGAGTGCCGAACAGGGTGCATGCTAGGAGACGGACTGGTCCGAAGCTGAAGGCCAGGCACAGCTAAGAGGGCAGTATGGGGCTGAGAAGCTGCGCTGGCAAGCAGGGTTGGAAGGCAGGGGTTCGGCTCAATGTCACTGGTCCAGTGCTCAGCTGGGCTGTAGTGGTGTAGGATAACAGACAGTGGGTCAGCTGGGAGGGCGATCTGAGAACTGGGTGGATAGCCGGGGCAAGTTCAGGCAGGTTATCTGTCTCTGAAGCTGGCTTGTTGTGCTGGAAGCACTTCCCTTGGTAGAAGGAAGCTCAATGGCAGAGCACTGGACCATAGGCAGATCAGGGTTTAAATATCCTGGACTTAATATGACAATCACCCGTTAAGTGGGAGGGGTGTCTGCGACCAGCAGCCCCAAACAAGTCCTCACAGCCCCAGTTCGGCATTCGACTCCTTGTGCAAGTGCGACTGATTTTCCATGGAGACCAAAGGCTGTAAGCTCTGGCTTGCCCGGGTATAACACGAAGGTCTTGTTTAAGTAACGTACCAGAATTCTTTTACCAAACAACAAGGACCATTGATACCACTAAAACATAAATCTTAAATATACTATGAGGCACTATAGTGCCAAACTGGTGTTGAAAAAGCCCCAGATAAATCCCGTCATGAAGAAGGATGGAGAACTGTTCAAAAAACAGGAAAAGCACATTATCCTAACCTCCAAGTGTGTCGTGTAAGCAAAGGTTTATCACAGAGTTCTGGTTTTCCCAAACTGGACATAAAAAACAGTTAACATAAAAACAGGAGTGCCAAACACAGAAACAGAGACAATGGAAATACAAAAAGATAAAATCATGGAGTGGTCAGACACATGGGAAATTAAATTTAACAATGTTAAGTGCAAAGTGACCCACAAAGGAAACAGGAATATGAGCTAAACTCACTGCTTAAGGGATTCTGAACTCCAGGAAGCTAATCATTAAAGGATATTGATATAGATTCTTGCAAGGTCTCATGAAGAGGAGGTTACAAAAACAAAAGTAAACACAACTATTGGGCATACAGTGAAAAGTGTGGAATTTAAATCAAATAATGCTAAGCTCGAACACTGAAATTTTTCAACTTAGCATTGCAGTGCACTAGTAAAACCTCATACAGAATACTGTGTTCAATTGTGCTCATCCTGGTACAAAACAAAAGGTTAGATCCTCAGAAAAAATATCCTAAGAGGTACAGTGTCAAACTAAGAGACTACTTCACACTCAGTAGTGACACAAGGACAGGTGTCACAGTTGGAAACTAAGGGAAACCATTTAAGGCAGACAACAGGAAATGGTTCTTTATACAAAGACTTGTGGGAATATGGAATGGATTTCTCATGGTGATTGAGATCCCAGTTCTGGACACTTTCAAGAAACAGCTGAATACATTTTAGATTCACTAAGCTATCAAACACCCAAACCTGCTAGATGTGCCGAATTACATCTTCCCATCTGCAACATTTTGCAAGCTTTTAAGAATAAATATTGTTTGAGTCAGATTTCATAGTGTGCAGAGCAGTACAAGATACAAGATGCCAAAACCACATTGTTACAATCTGTCAATGGTGCTCTAATGTTCGATCTCCCTACAGTGGGTGATCTTTTTGAAAAAAAAGAAATCTGGTTCATTATTATATTTGTAAGTACATGTGTAAAGTAATCGGGGTCAAGCTCTGGCGAGAGAAATGCTATTACCAGGACACATCGCAGCCAATCTCTGTCTGTTTTTCCCAGCGATCTAACACCGTTTCCAAGACTTCCACGTTCCTGGCTTCCTGGCTTCATACGTCCCAACACATGGAGCATATGCGAAATATCAGGCCACACTCCATCTGAGCAAAGGAGTTTTGTTCAAGACAAAAAGCATGATCTTGTTTATGTAATTGTTTATTTACTCCCACATGCATCATACAGTGAGATGATTTCTCACTGTAACAATAGTTATTTGGCTCTTTGTTTTCTGTGTCAAATTTCAACTACCTACAGTACTGTCTGCACAGTATTTTGTTTTAGGGCAAAGTATTCATTTCCCAACAAGTTAATCTAGATTATTACTAACCATAACGATTTGAAACACTGTAACTGTTATTGTCGCACACTACATACATTCCCATTCTGTGTAAAATAATATGTCTGGACATCTCATTTAACTACTACTGGAGACAATAAGCCTGCAATCTCATAAAACCTGCTCTTATAAATTGCTCTGTAAGTACAGGATCAAGAAGTGAGTGTGTAAAGCTCTGGGATTATGGCTCAGTGTCTCTGTTCTAGGGATTGATGATCCCTCACTCAGTGGCAGTGATGTTAAGTGAAAAGCAGTCTGCCTAGTTTCATAATCAGCAGTGTTTCTGTGGTTTTAACTAGGAACTGGAAACAGCCAAGGTTTACATTAAAGGTACGTCATGATTATAAATAAATCCAGAAAACAAAGAGCTCTACATTAATTCACTATGCTCTTTAGAAGTTTTCCTCACGCAAATGTATTTACCGTAACATGCAATATATTGTACTGTAAATCACAGCCTCACAGTTTCTCACAAAACAAGAAACTTGATTTATTAAATATCAAGTCCGTTTAGTATTTTTATGACATTACTATAACTAAATGATCCAAACATGTTTTTTTTTAGCTCATGGACTGATCGCATATTTTTTTAAACACCTTTAAATAAAACTGATTCCAGCTAGGACAGAGACACCTGGCCTTCCTGCAGCCACGGCTGTGTTGATGCTCCCTGAGAATTGACTCCAGATGTCTGAAGGCAATGGAGTGGTTCTCAGGATGGAAGGAGATGACATAAATCTTGCAGCTGACAGAGATCCCACTGAGCTCCCTCTAGGCCACTCACAGAGGACTTGTTCATGGCCAGGAGAGCTGTTGGATACGAAGACAGATGTATGCATTCCTACCCTCAATTAATCCGGAATTAGCTGCTCCTCAATTACATTTCAGATGGTGTGAACCTCACAGCTGTTGTGCAAAGCAAGAGTAGTTTCCCAGAGTCCGGTGCTCCACTCACAGTTATCTCCACCCCGCCACCCCCAGCCCCAAATCCCCAAGAAGTACTTCATCCTTCCCCCCTCAAAAACAAACAGAGAAAATCATGAGCTAAGCCTTCATTATTGTTCTGAGAGATGCATTTCTACAGCATATCACACACCTCTCATTTTAATGTTTACTGAAGAAAAACACTGAAAATGATCTGATAGACAAGACCCGCAGAAGAATCAGCCTGTCTCCCTCCCTTTGCGTTCCACTGGCCTGAATGAAGGACTCATTGAGAGGGCACTGTAACCTTCAAGTCAGTGTAATGAAGGCATGGGTGAAAATCTAACTCCAGCACTGGTACTTTTTCCATATGCATTGAAACACATTTTTGTGTTTCAACCAAAAAAAAACCTACAATAATGGTTAGACAGAAAAAAAGTGTAACTTCTTTAAATCTGACTTTCATACCCAAGTCACACTGATATTGTACTGTGAGTATCAGCCAGTGTCAGTATGTCCTAGGATACATTTGGTCAATATTCTACTTTAATTAAATGCAAGATCGAATCCACTACATACATGTGTGAAACCCAATACTTCCACGACCTCATGCACTGCATAACAAAGCATTGCAGGAATCTCCTTGACGTTATTTTTTTGGAAAGTTCAGGAGAGCCTGAAACCGAAACAAAGGCTTGCACAAAGACCAAAACAGTAATAATATGAATCATATTATTACTATTTTTCAAATTGCATTGACAGTCAATCAACCCAAATCAACATTAAAATGTATTTCTTGAAATATACAGTATGTCCTATTAGCAGACTCTCACATTAATCCCATCTGAAAATCTTGCATACAGCTGTGGTCTCGCTGTTCATGAAAGAATCTGAGTGCAATCTATATCAAATGATTGTATATTTTAGAAAGCTTTCTCTCCAACTGCAAAGCTCACATTTAAGAAATTAAGTGGGAAGATGACAAATTGTGGATATGCTATATCCAAAACACATTATTTAAAAGCCCTGTAAGTGTGTCTGTAAGTGAGTTCAACTCCCTTAAAGGTTCGGGGCATTGTGTAACCAATGAAACTTCCTGACTTAGGCTGACAGCCATGGAATGGCAGGCAATGAAGAGAAATGGAGCTTACTGTATATCAGAGCTTCCTTACTATTTACTCTGAATTTACTCTGTCTGGATGCTTTCTGACACCTTCCATATTGCAGTACAAGCTAAACTCACCCATGGGATCGAATGGGTACAAGATACCCTTGATAAGTACGATGGACAAATGTCTTGTCCCATGCAGGGGGATAAGATTGTCATTACTAGCTGCATAGGCTTCTAAGACATGAAATACTCTTTTTAATTTTGTCTGTCCCACATCAAATTCGATAGAAGAGAGCAACATCTTATTTTCTGTGTCTTTCAGAACATGCAATAATGCTTTTAATTTCATTGACCCTGTTTCTCACTAACAAAACCCGCTATACCAAGCAGCTGATACAGGCCTCTTCTGATTTTTGGGGGGTTACTGCCTAATAGAGCTGAAAATTATAGACTACCTTTTTAAAAGCCAAAACATCAAAGGAAATAGTAGTTTTTAATCTTTTTTCCTATTATAAATTGCAATCACAAAGACAGTTGACAGTACAGTTTAAATGCGATTTTGTCTTATGGTCTCAAAAGAACAAGAATACAGCTGCTTCCTACAGAGAGATAAACATTATAAATCAGTACAAAGACAGAGCCCTGATAAATCTCTGGCAACACATCACTAAACAGCACGGTCAAACATAAATACACTTCTATCTATCGCAACATCAGCCAATTACAGCATTATTTTTCTAATGAGATAAAGTGGTCATTGAAGTGGAATTGCTTGAGACACAGTGAAAAATGTTTAGTCTACTCAACAAAGACCTGGTTAGCCATCCATCTCTGTCACTGTACAAATAAAATGTGCTGACAGACAATGTAGTTCATTTGCAAACTACCCCTTATTGATTATAAATCTTCACAAAGACATGCACATCCTAAGTGACAAATTCCTCTTCTCTGAACAGCATATGTTGTAATATCAAATGTTATAAAGTATATTGACCTATTTACTCAATTCAAAATACAAATACTTTATTCATCTCCAACAGGGCAATTTAAGATTTTAATTTATGTTTACATTCATGGTTTCTCGTCCAATTTACACAAAGAAAATAGTCTGCATCTCAGTTCAAAACATTTTTTTTTTCCGCAAATTGACAACAGTTAAAAAAGGGCATTTGAGTGACCCAAATGAATGACAGTCACTTACTTCTTGTGACAAGCGTTTCACACGCTTTCCTGGTTGTTTTTCATTTCCTTCACTGCTTTGGCACAGCAATCCCATTTCCCCTTGGGGAGATGGTCTCCTGTGAGTGTGAGGCTCCTCGCGGTTGAGGAAGGTGATTAACAGGGTGTGAAACTCTTCAGCTGAATATCGAGTGTGGAGAGAATCACAAAGTGAGTGCAAGTTATCATTGGGATATATTCACAGAAAATACCAGAAATATCACAAACGGCGAAAAGCCTACTCAAGCTGATATTCTGAAAAAGAATGTCACACCTCTCGCCCAGAACTCCCTGTGTTTGGACACTCTTTCCTACTTGCCTGTTCTGTGCTTTATACAGTATTCCTGCTACCTTTCATTTCTTGACTCACACCTAAAGAAGACTCAACGGTCAAAAGGCTATGCGTCAAGTTACCTTTCTGTTTTCCAGTGAGGAAATAACCTTCACTTATTCCTTTGTAACTAGGGCACTTGGTTACTTCTGAAGAAGTAACATTTCCATAACTTCCTAAATATTTTGTGACATGTGAATGTTTTTCATGTGCAGTATATCAGGTGAGAAATACAGTTTATGGAAATATCAATTTTTAGTCATCTAAAACACACGAGGTGAGAGAAAGGGTGTCAATTTTAGGAATCCAGAATTCTCTAGTAATTAGACACCTGTCTGTCTGTGTATTCCCCAGAACTTGTACAAGGGAGACAGGAACTGAAGCTATTTCACATATGGACAATTAGAGAGCTGACAATTAGAGCCCAGCTGCCTTCCATACAGGGATAAACCTTGGTGAGGCAATTTAGAGCAACCAGTTCAGCCTAAAGTGCATGTCTCAGGCAGATGGGGGGAACCTCTGGGAACAACCCATTCAAACACAAGAATAACATGCAAACTCCTCACAGACATACACAGAACACGAGAATGTCATACAACACTCTTAACCACAACACGGGGGGCCAGTCCATCGCGAGGCACATAGACACATGCCAACTTTCACTAATTTCCCCAGGAAGCCACTGTTGGACTGTTGGACCCGGAGAAAAGCACGCAAACACTGGGAGAACATGCAAACTCCACGCAGCTAGCACTCCAGGTCCAGAATGAAACCCACTGCACCACTGTGTTGCCCCTGTCCATGAACACTGTACACGAACAACAGCAAAACCTCATCTGGATAGTTCAGCCTAGATGCCTTACTGAACCCTTTTCAAGACACGCATGTATACACAACTGACTCAGTATAGTATTTTATGCTCTCTGTGTGATACAGAGGTACCTAAATGTGACCATGGTCTCTTTCATGAGGATACAGAGGACAGCTCCTAGAATAAAAGCAACCCAGCTTCGCTAGCATGATAAGACCTGTATTGTTACCATACAAAATCAAACGTACATTATATTTCTCCCACAATCTCAATGTCACTGCCATACACAGGCTTTGTAGCCCTGCTCTTCCTGCTATCATGCAAAATAGAGTGTTATTAGAAAATATATTTAGTGTATACTTGAATCATCAGAAGACTGTCACTGTGTCCACATCCACTCAACAAAACAGTCTTTCTCACTTTTGATCCTAATGTCACACATTTGCTTTCAATCAACTGTTTCCTTTCTTTCATGTCCAAGAATAGTAAAGACTGAAGACAATAACAAAGACTCTCTTAACTGACTGCAGAAGTATGACACTTTTTATTCATTTGTGGTACAGAAAAAAGCAGCAGCTCTTCAATATCCAACCAGGAATGTCCACACAAGTATCGCAAAAGCATAGTGTGCTGTGAAATTTGGAGTCAGGTAACCTCATAAAGTACTCTCCTAATAGACTTTGCAAAACACATTTACAATGCTAGCGATGCATGACAAATTATTCTGGCAGGAAGAGAAATTTGATCTGAACAATGGGGAGAAGCACTTGAAGACTAATATGGGAAGGTGTCAGAATAAACCAGAGAGAACTGAATAAAAGTGAAAACAAAACTAGAAATGGACAGAGTCCAGTCAGTCCACCCGCCTTGTTTGGCTAACTGTTAATTGAGCCACAGATTTTGACTGATTTTTCCTCCAGGAATTATGACTCCCAGAGAAAGTAAATGCCAGCTATTTTCAATGCCACATTAATATCAATTTCCTCTTGATTCTCCACCTGAGTGTCCCCGTTTCATCTCTGAGCCTGAAGCAGTTTGCTTGTTTCATTTTTTCAGTAACTTGCAAGATTAATTTTATTCTGATTCCTGGTGATCCATTCATTAAAAGTGCTGAGAAACACAGTTCTTTAACCTTGTCTTTGCCTGACATTTCTTCCAAGACCAAAATTATTCCTGGATACTCTTCTTTAAGCTCTTCCTGAGGCAGCAAAGTCTGGTAGCTGGTGACCAAGAAGGTGCACACTATTCAAAATGTGTTCTTAATCATGTACTACAAAAATGTTATTTTTCTTCTAACAACTTTTTCACCTTACAACCCAACATTCTGGTGACCACCTTTATCATTTTCCCACATTGCCTGCTGGCTGGAAATTGACACAACAAAGAAAAGAAACAGAAAGCAATATTTGCATTATAAAAGTCCTTTATCAGTGCAGTCATTACAAAGAAACTGAAAGCTTTGCCCTTCATTTAAAAATAGTTTCTCCTTCAGAAAAGCAAAGTAATTTAATGTGTTTTCTGCAGCATTTCTGTACGATTCCTTTAGCTATATACTGTAGGGTTTAATGGGCTTGTTTGTAACCTTTATGTTTTCCTATAAAGGTTACAAACAACACAAATTACTAGAATTTAAATAATCATATATAAAATAAAATAAGTTAAACCCCACAGTGAAAAAAAAAAAATGTTTTTTATTATTTTGCTCATGAAAACAATTTTGGACCAACTGATAAGCACCAAAACACTATGCTCTTAGAAAACTGCTGAGCTGACTCACAGCAATGAACCAGCACTACTAGGATTGTGATTTCATAATGCCTATTGTACATCCTGTGCTCGTCTCATTTATGAAAATAAAGTAAAAAAAAAGATCCTTGCATACTATAAATATTCACTACTGCAGAGAAAGTAAAGGTGAACAGTTATAAAATTATTTAGAAGTCCTTTCCAGGGAAAGTTTGGGTTATAAAATGTAAGTAAAAAGCCTACAGCATTTTAGAAACAACAGCTCTCAGCTGAGATGCACAGGCCAATTAAAAACTTCCAGCCTGGCTAAACTCCCAGTGGCAAGCTGCAAATCCAGTACCTACAGTACTACTACAGCTGCCTGTGGCACAGATACAGCATTGAGAAAAATCAGTTGGTTCTACATGTGTGATCCAAGGGATTGGCAACTGTTTAAGACTCCATCAGGTGATGATGACTAATGCATTGATTATGAGGGAGTGATGGAGAACTTGCACTGATACAGTTATCCTGAACTGGCACATGTGCAGGGGAACCTGAGCAAATATGCATCTAAACCTCTTTCTGCCTAAAGAACTCTTTGAGTGTGTGCATTACTGATTTATTAGACTGGTGTTTTTTCTCAAAGGCACTTACATTTGCACACAGTTGAACATCTGGGGATTTTATGAGAGACATTTGGGTGATGTAACCCTGAGTGAGGTTACATCACACAGCAGTGTCTTACATGTGATCTGAACCCACAACCTTCCAATTACAAGCCCCAAAACCCTGACCACTGCTGCCCTTTAACTCACGTGGCATTAAATATGTTTAACAGCTCATGCAGTAAAGTTTGGTGCGAAGGTCTGGAATTTGGAGTAAAGCTTGGAGCTCATCTAGTTTGGTGCGAAGCCCGAGTCCTGTGATTCAGGCATCAGCAGTCACGCCGGGGACATTTTATAAATGGGATTCCTCAAGCGACAGCATGCAATTGACCAAGGGACACAAGGGTAGAATGAAGTAGCTCAGGTGGGGAGCTGCGTCAGCATGCGTAGGCTCCAAAGTAATGGTTTATTCCTTGCTGGAAAGAGAAGAAAAGAAACACAACGTTTTGGCTGTGGAGCTTTCTTCGGGTGTCACCAGCCACGCCAAATTAAAAAAATATGTGAAAGATCTGGTCTGAAATATTGTGCCCTTTTCCATCAGAAACCAAGTTAATCATTGTGGTGCGGTGGCTCTGTGGCTCAGGATCTGCGCCTGTGGCTGGAAGGTTGCCGGTTTGTATCCTGCGGCCGGCAGAGGAATCCTACTCCGTTTGGCCCCTGAGCAAGGCCCTTAACCCCAACTGCTCCAGGGGTGCTGTATAAATGGCTGATCCTGCACTCTGACCCCAAGCTTCTCTCCCTGTCTGTGTGTCTCATGGAGAGCAAGCTGGGGTATGCGAAAAGATGAATTCCCAATAAAATAAATTGTATATGGCCAATAAAGTGATCTGATCTGATCTTAATTTATTACAAACCATGATTTTCGCAAGACAAGGATTTGAACTTCTGCAGTAAAGCCAGGCACATGACACAGCCTCAGATCAACGGGGTAAAAAAAGAGTCGCTCTGAAGCATGAAGAAAGACAAAAACGCTTTGCACAGCCGGAAAAGGCTTTGATTTTGAAACGTGCCTGAGCACAGCTGGGAAACGCTACTGGAAACAACTGAGCTGCAGGAGGGAATTTAGAGCCAAGCTGACCTGTTGGGATGAGCTCCAAGTCTGCAGCAGAGGCTAATCATTACACTTCCAGGTATTCTAATATTGCCTCTCTGGCAATTGCTGCCACCGATAGGAACTCTAAATCACAGTAATCACACTCAGCTGCATTCATACCTGAGTGTCTAGCCAAGCAAAAAGCTTTTTTTTCAATCTGTTACAAATGTATATTCTTAAGAAGGCAATGCAAGAGTTTTTAATCTGGCTAGGAAAATGGCTGCTTAGAACAAAAGCCTAGGCCACTACTGGTTAAACTGATCCTGGTACTGCTCTTAATGTGTTACATATCCCTTTCTTGCCTTCCCATTGAGTCTGTGCTCTACTGCAGTGACTGACCAAGTGAATTCCGACACCGTATTTTCAAATTAAAAATGGCTGAAGCTTCAGATACTTCATATACTGAGCCCAAAAATGACCAAAATGGCCAAACTGGAGGCCCCTTCTTTCTGGCCACCAGACACAGGAGTTATGGTTATCAAGAAAAGGCTGGACGAGATCCTCATCCACCAGGTTTCTACTACAGGAAAGTACATTTAAAACTGAGGAAAGCAGGCACTTCTTTACACAGAGGGTTGTGGAAGTGTGGAACAAGCTGCTGAGCCACGCTGTTGAAGCCGATACCCTGCCTTCTTATGGGAAAAGACTGGAATCAATCCTTAAATTTGACTGCTAACTACCAAATGTTCCAGATGAATCAAATGGCCTCCTCCTGTTTGCAATCCTTCTGTAACTTGCTTGTTCTTACGGATCTAAACAACAGAGGAAAGAATATTTTGAAAAAGTATGCGACAAAAGAGCTAGGCAATCTCAGTCTCACTTAAAAAAAAAAGTATGTTAATGAATTAGGGCATTGCACAGAAAGAAAAAATGACTCAGTGTATCACACATTACTGAGTTCCATGCCCATATAGAAAAGAAACCCCTTTTCAGGTTGTCGCACCAGGCTGTTTCTTTAACTGGTGCAGTGCTCATCAGACATAAAATACAGAAAATATCTATTTTCTTAAAGGTATGTTGAGAGTCTTTTTTCTCTTTATTCCATGTTAATTTCCATCCATTGTCAGGAAGCCACCTGTTTCTGGTAAGGGCTGTGGCAACATGGAGCTCACATCCTGGAATCTTAGGGTGCAAGACAGGATTACACCCTGGGCATGACACCAGACCATTGCAGGACACACACAGGAGCAGTTCAGAGACACCGATTAACCTAATGTCATTGGGAGGTGGGGGCACCTGGAGGAAAAACATATCACAAAAAAAACTCAGGACCCAGCAGTTGTGAGGCAGTGCGCTAGCCAAGCAAATCAACTTTTCTCTTAAAATTCTGCTTGGATAAAACATAAGCCATCAGCTGCTGTTTCCCTTAGCAGATGTAATAAAACTCAGTGATTGCTTGATTTAATGTGACTAAAGATACAAAAACAACAGGGGACCTGCCTCTACCGCAGTCACATTAGTAGGTAGCGTAGCAAATTGATTACAATATTGACAGTCTGTATTAAATATCACTTTATATAATATAGTCATTTTTTCCATTTCTACAAACCAGAGTACTGTTCTGAGTGAGGCTTTTACTTACTAAACAGCCCCGTCTTTTTCCACAAGTGAACTACTCTCTGTTACAATTAAAAGAGATGGTTATGGCATTGGGTTTTCCCACCATGTGAAATGTCCAGATCTTTTCAAATTTAAAGGCTGGCTGCTCTGGATGAAGTTACTGTTGTGTGCAGATGATCTGTTCCACTTTCCAAAGGACATGTGAAAAGAAACCGCCTGAGCTTTTCAAATATATGCCAGTAATATGAGATTATAGTGGAAAGAGAATCCCATAAAGCCTACAGTTCTTCCAAGATCAAAGCCTCAGAGCAGACCGATGATAACATTCCTTTGTGTCTACTGGGACATTACAGCACCTTGCTGCGCATCGCTAACAGCACACACAGTCCTTTGCTTTTACCAGTGTTTCGAACCATAAACTGCGACAACCAAGCAGGATGGATTGCGAATTGGTATCAGAAATCAAAGAAAATGGGACAGTCTAGGACCATGAACTCGCTGAGCTATGAAACTGAGAAAAGGGAAGAACCCAAAAAAAAGAACTGTTGAATTTCAGTAAGGTACTGGACCTGGGCCAGTCCAGGGTACTTCAGTGTCTTCAATTTATGGGACGACATGCAAGTATTTTTATGGAACAGGGGCAGAGTCTCTCTGTGCTTGTCAAATAAGCCTTGGGATCCAAAATAAAGTCATGAGCAATCACTAATTTACCTTAAGTGAAGCATAAAAATAATTGCTCGTAGTTTAGGTTTAGGTAAGATTATTACCATCCGCTAACTCCAATAATGTACAAATGCATCCTGTAAATTGTGGGTTCACTGCATAAACACGCTGGTGGAATTTTCCAAACCAGAAACGGTAGCTGTTTGAGGCTGGGTTTCTAAGTTCCTCTATGTCATAGTATCCACAGCATCTTAGTAGCACACAATCTGTCCTCGTTGCAGTTGATTGCAATTCTCCTCACTCATATCTTTCCATTTACAGTCATGGTGGCTACAATTTATCAAAGACAATCTGGAAAGTGCATAGAGCAAATACGATTGACTTATACTTAAATATAACACAGAATCACAGATGTATTGCTGGCATGAAAACAGCTCCCTGGCTTTAAAAGCAGCCTTGTTAAAGGAGCTTATTTCACTGACCAGGTGAGAGAGGTCTGAGCATGTTAAAAACACTTTGAAGTGTTTAAAAACACTGTTTTTCTCCAGCAGCTACCCTGACAACTCCCAGCTGGTAACCAATTAATGTGCATGAGCTTTAGGTGAGAAATTGCTTTAATAAAACTTGTGTGACAAGATTCTTGGTGTACAGCTGTTTAATTAATATTTCTCAATGGTGGTTATGGCTGGAACCCAGGACTGGTTGCCAAGCCACCACTATTTTCTCAGATCAGCGGTGTATTAAGGCACACATTTCTACTCCTTATGGGCAGGTCACACTTACTTTTCCCAAATTTCCTCTTTAAATTTGAAATTAAAGAAACATGTTATGTTGCATTTATATGCTAAAGTTGAACTGTGCTAAAATAAAAAAAAAACATATCTAGCTCTAATAATTAATTATGCTTTATTTTTTGGCATTTTAAATATCCACGTGAAAATGCATGCTCTCTGGCACAGTTCCTGTGAGTTTATTCTGGTGAATGCGAAGCATTCAGGGATTAAGACTAAAGATTGCCTTTACCTGCCAATAAACAAAAACCTTTCAACGAAAGTAGAAGCAAGCTGTAAACTGCACTCTTTAAAGGCCCGACAATTACACATTGATTCAAAGGGAACACTGGAGATGGGTACAACAGAAAGCACAGCACGTCAATACGTTATTTACCTTCAGTCAATATCACAAAGGGCTGAAAAAAGGGACAGATATTGATGTTTCTCATTCAAACACAGGCTGGAAAAAAAGCTGAATTTCAATCGCCATTAGTTATTAGTTCAATTCCACTTTATTCACTATTCACTTGGTTTTATAGCTTTCCATATTCAGTGTGGCAGTCTAACGTTCTCAAACACTCGGAAAGCTCAAAGCTAGCTTAGCAATATATCAGGTTGCGCCCTCGGCCAATGGCCTACTTAAGAAATACATTACCACTCCTGATAATGTTAATGGAAACAAACTACTTTGCTTCTGCTCTTGCTTTATTAAAATTAAAGCCGAAATAATTGAAATGCATTCTTTCATGTTCTGTGAAATATCAACGGGTGTCAGCAGCCTGTCCGAAAGAACACCAGTACATGTGAGCCAACAGCCCAGTCTTTACAGAGGTTCACGTTCACAGAAACAGGCAATGTGTGTGCGTCTGCAGCCGAGGCTAATGAAAAAGCTGTTCGTAGCCAATATAAACAGCCCCAGAGGACAAACTGAATCCCTCGGACATGTAAGACTTAAAGTCACAAAATGTCTGATATTGTGATAATAGGCCCAACGAGATGTCTGTATACTTCCCTCTCTGCTGTCATAACACACACGCCTTTGTGTTCTGTATAGAATCCAATACAGAACTCCAACCAGCTGCAAGGAAATCGATTGCAAATCTCACCAAAAGAATGAAAACTAAAATGCTTTTCATTCTCGATGGTAATTACTCGTGTGGCAACATCAAAAGCGTAAGTGAAGCAGAAGACTTTAACATGAAGATGCCCTTTCTGTGATGAACCAAGATCAATATCATGGCCTGTCACAGTCTTGGAAATGGAAAAACCAGCACATCCATACAAAGTACAAATCCTTCGTCCCGCCATTCGTCGAGGTCAAAGTCGAACCTGGACTGCCTGTGTGAAGCACTGGGCCCATGCAGCTCGTGTCTAAGGGTCTCCCATAATGCCCATCTGTGTGAGAAGCCATCGTTGTGCAGAAGTGACCCCTTAGTCCAAGTTACATCTGGCTGTGTCAAGGTTGACCAGTTATAGACTACTGTTGGTGGACGAGCAAGGTCTGGATGATCTAGTGACTTTATATGTGCATTGATATTGCTCTCTTCCCCTGAGCCATGGTATTAATGGGGGACTAAAACTGTTATATCTCAAGGGGCTTGTTTGTGGACCAACACACATATATGCACATATCTTATTGCACCTGTTTGTCATTTCGGGGTTCAAAAGCAACGAGAACTACAAAATGGGATATCTGCCTTTATATTTTATGCACAATCCACAATTTCTCAAAAAGAGGCTACTTAGTTTTAGCACTGCATTTTAAATAATTAAAATATGAGCGTGTAAGAGAAAAACAACTTAGCCTTTATAATGTTGTAATGTTTGCGTCATTTATTAAAACGAGGCTAGTTAGGAGAAAAGCAAGACAATGGGAAAAAGACAAATAAAGCTGTCCAAATGAATACCAAACTGTACTTTTCATACAAAACCATCTTTCTGACAGGGCTATGCAACATACCCTGGTAGCACTCCTCCCAGTGAGTGACAAGCTTTGATAGTGGTAAGAAAAGAATGGTCTTGTTCCTCAGATTAAATGGCATCTGTTACCCAAATCAAAGGATCTAAGGTAAACCACACCTTTCCCATCCAGCTATTGTGTTAACATGGGAAGACATAAAATCAATAAAATAAAAATCAAATGACATACTATATATCACTCAGAGCACAACGGACTATTTAAATACCTCTCATTATAACACTGTGAACCCCCGCAAGACCAATGAACGGTACTAGGGGAGTACGGTTAATTACTCTGTTCAGAATCGAATTACAGCTTTTTGGAGGAAAGCAAAGGTCAATATTTTTGGTGAGTGCCGTGAGACATATCATTAACAAATACAAATATCTCACATCTTAAAAACGATCACTGCTCTTTACTCCAGCGTAAACTAAAACACTTTCTTTTTTTACAAAGGAACAAAAGAAATACATTAGAATATAACTTTTGATAACTAACTGTAAATAACAGCTTATAGGTAAACAGAGCCAGACAAAAAATAAAAGGGAAACTGAAAGTTGGAGTGCAATTAACAAAGACAGAATTAAAATTCGTAGCAATGGCTCCAGCCAATATCCACTGAGGTCTATATTCCCAAGACTCGTTAGTGGTATTCTGAATTTTAAAACTGCCGCTGTGTGAGACAATGAATGAACTGCCTCTTTGCTCACCTTCGGTTTATTGACACATTCCAAGGTAAGAACACCGTAAAAGAACATCATAGCCCAAATGTGCATGATGCGTTCAGTGAAAAACGCAAAGCCACTGCCTCCAGTAATATTCAAACCAGCAGATCACAGACTCCTAACCACACTCAGAATTTGCCTGACTGAGAGGCACGATATGAGGCGAGCTGAATTCAATCTGATTACCCTATGGGAATAGCAGAGAATAGCTGCATCTCTGTAGATTAACTCCAAAATGTCACACCCCTACACCCTCTGCTCTTGACAGCACGTGGGAGAGTCCATTCATTAGCACGTGAATTTGCAAGTCGGAAAAAAGATCCCATTTCCATATCTGGAGTAACATTTATAATAGCAACATTTTAAACTGAAAAAAAGGGCATATCAATTATGTTCTGCTCTGAGAAGCCTCAGGTAACACTGCTACTACTGTCTGATTACAGATCCTTATTTGGCACTTTGCAGTTTCTATTCAAATATCAAAATGTAGTTATTTCTGTAACTGTAATCTGTATCTGTATCTTCAGTAACTAATTCTGAATCTGTAAGATAAGACTATTGCAGGATAAGGGGGTATTCCTACACGTAAAAGAGAAGGAAAGGGAAGGTTCACTGTAGTAAATACCTCATTCTTCAAAACTTAGTATTGTGTTTTATGACCTGTATCACATTTAAATTGCACTGGTTTGTCTATGTTTACATTGCAGGGCATCAACTCGGCATTTTTTGGCATATTTGATTATAGAGTGAATTTTTATGATCTGTATTGTGTGCTGTCTCTCGCCGTCCTGTATTTTAATAATCTGTACTGAATATTGTGCATTCTGGTCCTGTATTTATTTTCTGATTGCTACTGTCACATGTCAAATGTCTGTAGCACAGCTGTACCAACACCAATTTCCACAGGCCTCGGTCGTGTGGCAAAAAAGATTCTATTATATTCTTTTCCTTAATAATCCCAATTATCCCATAATCCCAATCAGACAGAAAGGCAAAAACTTGGGTTTAAAAGAAACAGATTTTCCCCATGTTGAGATTCACACATTTTTGGGAAAATAACATATCTCTTTAATGGTGAAGTTTATGGTGAAAATATCAGGATAAACGCATTTTGCCTGTGAAATAAGCAGGGGGGAAACTGTATGTAAGAAAAGTCACAAATGAGAGGAGGCCATTTGTCCCACATAGCCCATTTGGCATTGATTCAGGGATCTCATTCAGTCCTTTCTTGAAAGAAGCCCGGGCATCTGCTTCAGGAACACGGCTGCATAACTTGTTCCACACTCCTAGAAAGAAGTGCCTCAGTTCTAAAGGTACTAACAAGTGCAACATAGTTTCCACTTGTGTCCTCGGCTTTGTGTTTCACTGCTCATTCTGAAGTAGTCCACAGAGGTCACTCTGTCAAAGCCTTTCAGCATCTTGGTATACTGGAATTATGTAAAAACAAGCACAGAACACAAGCGTTTACTATTTCACTGCCAGCCCCCCAGATTACTCCTGATCAAAGTCAACAGAAACACACTGATTCTTTTCCGCATTTTCTGAACGATCAAAAGAATGTTCCTGGGTAGAAACGTTAGTCAAAATATACTTATTGGATCACTGAAATCTCTGTTTAGTTTTTGCATAAAGGGAAATATCTTTTAGATTATGCTAGAAACTAAAAGATGATGTGTCGTAGTGGCTGAGTGAGAACTATCCTGGAGAAGGAAGAGAACAAAGAAAGCTCTTTGTTTAACTGGGACAGTAATATCTACAGGGCTACAGAGTTTGAGGGATAGGAGTTTATTTCCAACTTAAAAGGCCTCAAACTTTGGTGAATAATCATTGCTTTTTTTGTTGAAAGCAAAGTAAGATGCTGTTTTTAACAAAAATGTTAATCGCAAGAAAAGAATTGTTTTCCTCAACTTCTCCCTTCATACTGTTGTTCTCAATGAAAATGCCAAAGTGTCGCTGTTCATCTGAATACTTCACTGAGCATTTTTTTTTCCAATTTGCTGGTGATCAAATTCCTTAGAAACGGATATTTGTGCAACATCTCGTGCATCAGTTGCTGTGACTTACAGTAAACATTACAGTAAACACTAGTACATTGGTGCAGCTGTATGAAATCTAGGTTGTTCCTTTGGAAACCAGTATATGATAACTCTTCAAAAACCCTTTGGCTTTCATACATGCTGTTAGACAGCAGATGCAAGCAAGGTAGTTTGTGCCAAAACACACTTAGCTCCTCCTGACATTTATGAGACCTTGCACAGAGAACGTGCACAACAAGCAAGCTGGCCAGAGTACAGTTGTACGATGTTCGTGTTTGGAATAAACATCGGGACAAAAGAAGTATTACCTATTTGATGATCTGTGATCAGTAGGGAACAAAGTGAGTGACCATAAGCAATTTGTGATGTAGAACTCTGGAAAGGAAGAGAGACGAGTATCTGCAGGTCAGACTCTGGAATGCGCTGCCATCTTCCTTGGCAGGGCTGGGAACGCAGCGTGAACAACAAGCCGGGCAGTGAAAGGGTTAATAAGCAGCTTGTTACCGAGCAATTGGCAAAAAGACTTTGTCATCAAAGTTCACTGAATCTAAGACATCATTTGTCTTAGCATTCAGAAAACACATCACGTCAATAAACAAAACATTTAAGCACGCTACTTCATTCCCAAAATCCATGGTAAAGTCAGATTACCGCTGCCTTGACCACTGTGGTTTCCTCTCCCAACATGAAATATATTAAACACGGCTTAAGATGCAAAAAAATTCCCTGTAATGCAATCCATCTTTGGTAAGTGGAGAATGTCTGAAGAAAGACAGCGTTTTACTCTAGATGCCTCGAATACACCCATGTGGCCTTCTCCGGCTGAAGACAAACTTAACCACTTCTGTCACATGCTGGAAACAGCAATAAAACTGTCAGCTGTGTTCTGTAATGGAGTGTCCCTGGAGACCTGTCATAATCTAAGTTACAAAAGTATGCACAAATTGAAAGATCAGCTATGTATTGTGTCAGACTTTATCCTCCACATGTTTTTTTGCACTCGGAGAATACAGAACGTCAGCATGATTATACTTTAAGTCAAACCAGCATACATTCATTGGATGCCTTTAGCAAGGCCTCTTCAGTAAACACTGCATTCAGTGACTGTCATCTGTGGCTCAATCGAACTCTGATTTAACTGCTAATACAAGTAAAACGTCAAGCCCCGACACAGCTCATATTTCACAGTTTCAGCGAATATGGAAACCTAAATGTCACTGCAGTTCATTAATAACCACAAAGGAAAAGAAAGGATTATCTAATAACCAAAGAGCAGCAGCTGTAGAAATTTTATCAGACAGTTCCCTAAGAGCAACACTGACAGGCAGGAAGGTTTTAGTCACTTCATCTCTAAATGTCAAAACATTTTCTATCAAATCTTATTCAATCGGTAATTGTTGATGTGAATTTTTCCAGAGCTTTTCTTCAGACATTTCTTTCACTGCCTGCTACTATCAATCTTTTTTATTGCTATTATTTTATTGAAAATTGCATTCATGCGGTAATTAAAACCATGCTGGTGAGACCCTCTGTGAGCTAAAGTACTTAAATTACTGCACAGAAAAACAATCATTCAATTAATTAAGAGCTTTGATTAATCACAACGGCTGTTTCCACATTCTGTGCACTGAAAGAATTCTGTCACTGCAGTCAAAGTTTATGAGCAGTCTCACGAGAAGGCTTATTATAAGACTAAGTTGTCAAATCACAAGGATGGCTCTAGCATTTAAAACACAAACTGGATTCTTGTAGCAGGTTGACAATGAAACAGTAAATATCATAGATAAAGGCAGTTCTAACTCTGGAGAATGGCATTTCTCGGTATACAGCAGGTGGCATACAGTTTTCTTGATGGTTAAAATGGAAATAGCTGACTTCAGAAACAGATCTAACCTCATCATGTACAGATGCTGCCTAGGCCATCAGAGGTCAGAGTACTAATGGAGGACCTCCTGCCCCCAATTCAGCTTTAAAAACATTCCCTCTCCTTGCCGTATTATAAATCAGTGCTGCTGCTTCAGTGTGTAGAATTTCCCTGTGATGTTCGGAGCCCATCTCATTTCAAAGTCCTCTCTGGATTCACCTCACCCAGTCACACAGTTACACATTTACTTCATGGCTGCAATGTTGCACTAAAAAAATCTAGAAAGGGCTGGTTTGAGGCTGCAGGTCAAGAGATCGGGGTTGATCAATTCAAATTTGCCAAACAAAAAAAATCCCCACAAACTCCAACAGTAATCTGAGCCTTCATTCCTCATTCACAATTTCAAAGATTCAGATTTACCTCAGCAAAATCATTGTTTTCATGTTACTGCCTATTGCCTTTGTGGTGGGGGGTGGGGGTACCATACACCTTTGCCATAATTAAACCTCTAGTCAACAAAAGTGAAGAGGCAGGGTAAAAAACTTCAGAAATGTAGTGCTGTGCTGTCCCTGTTCCCAAGAAAGACAGATCCCCGCCGGCCTGCTCTTTCCTAGTGCATAAAGAACAAGCATGGGTGGAGAAGCCAGAATGGAATCTGTTCAGATGCCTGTCTCGTAGCAGAACATAAGAAAGGTTACAAACTAGATGAGGTCATTCAGCTTATCTACCCCATTCGGTAGTTATCTAGTTAACGGATCCAAGAATTTCAAACTATGTGGCCGGCTAGCTTGTTCTATACTCAATTAGCCCTTGGGGTGAAGAAGTGCCTCCTTTTCTCAGTTTTAAGTGCCCTTCCATGCAGTTTCCACTTGTGCCCTCTGGTTTGTGTTGCGTGGCTCGTTTTGATTTGTTTGTCAGGATTTTTGCCTCTTCACAAACTTGCAAACTTCTCTATTCGAGACTAAAAAGGTTCAGTTCCTTCAGCCTGTCAGGCTGGATTGCTCCCCCTCCGCACGAAGGCCAGCTTCAGACGCCTGAGCCAAAAGTGGCAGGGAGTGCCTCAGCCTCGTGCTGTGGCCTGCAGGAAGGGTGCCCATGACTCGCTTCTGGCCACAACCTATAGTTTAGGAACCCATGGGATATGGGTTTCAGGATACTGAAATCCATATTCAAATTGTAGTGCCACAGTACAACCAGAACACTGTGGTGTTTCATGCCTTATCCAAAGTACTAGTTAGTGTATATTTCAGTGCACTTCACTCTCTGTTTCACTGTTAACTCCAGGCGGGGTTGGGGTTGACTGTACCTGGGGTTGCCTTCATTGTGCGATTAGTGTTTAACTAAGAGGAACAGTATTATGTTTTGGCCTATCTGGGAACGTCTATTAGTACAGACAGGAATAGCCACAACACTTAACTCTCTGTCAAGGAAAAGAAAAAAAAATTGAATACTGAGTGTCCGAAACCTAAGATGTTAAAGCCGTGACTTAATAACCATTTAGCAGGGAGAGAGAGAGCCATTCTGTCATGCACTGCTGACATGGTGCTTTGAAGTGTGTCTGGTTTACTTTATGAAAAAAACAAACATTAAAACACACTGAAATTTGTGCTATCTTGCCAGTTTAAAGGTGGTTCCAATATCATCAAAAGAGGCAGGTATACAAGTATGTCCAATATACCAATATATTTCAGAGAAGTAACTACTTAGAATGCAGATTTGGTCACTTCTTAATTTGTATGAGAGAAGCAAAGTGCCTGAATACAAAAAACGATAAATGGTAACTTGTCGAAGCCACCCTCAGGACTTTATGCTACGTCAGCATGCGTAGGCTACAAAGGAACAGGTAAAGGTTTATTAAATAAACCTTTATCTGTTCCTATGAAAGTAGGTATTTCAAAGACGACAAATTAACCTTTACACAGGAGAAAATGAAATCTTTCCATTTTACTCAGTCCCCTCTTTCCTTTGGCCAGGAATCACCTGGGATGCATTTTGCATGTTAAAGAAATCCCTGTTTGAGTTGTAACAGCTGGATAAAGCAACACATTTGGGACTGAATGTGTTCTAATACACATTCAGTCCCATAGACCCCTTCAGAGCAGTCTCCTCCACGGAGTGTGGGACTTTGACATGCAAAAGCCCAGGATTACAGCAAGACGAGAGGGCTTGTGACGGGATTTCATTTAAAACAAAGTTAGCTCTCATTTACATAAGATAACAGAATTACAGTGTTACCCTTGATGCTTGTGATAAATATCCTCTGTGAATGACTTCGCACCCAAGTTTGGCAGCTGTTTTGTTTTCAAATGCCAATTCAATAAACTAAGGAATTTAAAATGAAACCATTTCTTGTAAAATTGTATATTTATGTAGGTACATATAAACACTGTGAAAACTGCACAAGCCACACATAAATAATTCACTGAATCTGGAAATATACTGCAATTTGCTAAAAAGGAAAATGAAAACTTCAGGTGACTTTCAATGGTCTTTCACAACACAGCAGAGATCTCAGGAACATGGTTAGTTTTTTTGTAAACAATGAGGTGCTTTGTCCGGTATAAATTAAGTATTCATGATTTTTTGGTAGATTAGTGTTTAGTAGATCATTATGTGATGATTTATGTTTTAAAGGCTTAACCACAGGAAATTCAGACAGAAAAAACAACTTGCATGCAAGGTATCACATTTTGAACTAATTCAAAATGCTATCATTTCTAATGCTACTGAAAACTAATATCTGGATTTTGAAATAAAAGATGAGCACTGACTTACACAATCTAGTGCCATTTTTTTCCAAATTAGCTCCTGAATCCATTTTTCTTTCAATAGCATTGAGTCTTTTTTGAGCAAAAGTGACTTATTCAGGTTTCTGTAATGTTCGTCTTTTTCCCAATCCCTGTTACTTTGTCAAGCAACCTTCGAGTTGACTAAAGTATTGGCAATATTTATTCTACACTCTGATTATACTTTGGGACTGTGTTGTTACTGAGGAATTATTCTGGAGTCTGTCCACTAGTGTGATGTGCAATAATGCATGTATTTTAACAAAAAGATGGTACTATAAATACTGCTTAAGGTGTGAAATTATAGCAATAGTTCGTAAAACTGGAGAAAGAAACAGTAGCATGAATTAAAACAATAAAGATGTTTTCTTTGTATTACTTTTGCCTCATAAGCTTCCCATTATCCAGGAATTCTTGGTTTTAGACATTGGTGTATTTCCCTACTGAAGAGAATTTTTGGCTGCAATTTTTAAACTTAACAATAGATAGAATAACAAACAGAAGAAAGGTGGAGTGCCCTACAAACCTATCAGAGCCGTTTTGTGTTATGGGTTTCTGTCAGAAAAAAAAACTCAGTTCACCCCAAACTTGAAAAAATAATTGCAAGTCAAACAAATAATATTTGTTTTTTAAAAAAATGAAGAATTGACTCTAGACGTCATGACAGTCGCACCACCACGCTCACTGTCACCTCGTGGTGAACCTCCAAACACGAGTCTCTTTAGAATCCCATCCTGGGAATGTGCAGGGTGCAGTGGGAACAGCTGGGTCAGTGTGCTCAAGAGCTCTCGCGCTACATCTGGACAGCATGCCACAAGAGAGCAGGAACGATCCCCCTCTTCCACCCAGCTTCCCTCTTTTCTGGAAAACGTTATCCTAGAGAAGTGTGAAGAGATGCGTCGCCTCGCCTTTGCCCCAGAATATTCTCAAACTGCCCTACAGGACGACAGAGGGAAGTGTAAAGCCAAGGCATACCATTGTGATGGCACATCCAAAGGACTTGTAAAACTCCTTGATTAATCATCACCTGAAGGCTAATGCTCTTTTATTATCTCTGTCCTTTTCGCCTGAATAGCCCATTGAAAAAGCTGTCTAAATTCCCCTTCAGTGGGAAGGTGTCATCTCTCTCTTATCACTTGTTCACCCAGACAAATTAGATGATCCTGCTGTGTTTATTTACCCTGATATACAATGTCAATAAAGAAGATACATTTAATTAGATTCTCTGTGCACACTTAACAAGTAGCTCCTAAAACTAAAAAACTGCAGCTCTGCGAACAAAGGCTGTAAAGTTTATTTGCAGCGTTATTGAAGATTTTTAACAGCTATAATCAGTTTGGCGAAAGAAAAAAACATATAAAATTAACTCATTATAGATTAATATATATATTGTCATCCTAAGCAGCCTCTACATTTATAGGATAGCAGGTTTTTATCTCTTATCATCTGGCTATGTAAGCAAATATTAACAAGGTCATTGTAAAATTCTGATTTTCTGAGGAGGAATGTCAGTTTTGATGGTGAAATGAAAGTTGTTCCAATACACAGAATATATGTTATATGCAGTTTCTAGCACAGACCACTTTCACAGTTCCATCCTCAGGCTGAGGAATAATTTCAGAGGCTCATGATAAATTGGTTGAGGTGCAAATGGCTGGGTCAGTCCAGCACAATAAAACCACCCAAGACTACACCCAACTGTAAATTCAAACACCTCTGATAACCCTCCTAATGACCAGTCACTAATGAAATGACAAAATGTGCTAACAGATGGTTTTTGAGCTCAGTGATTTGTGGATAGGTAAGGGTGGGTAAGAAATATGCCTCTATTTGAAAAGATATTAAAGGAAAATTCATCTGAATTTTGTTCTTTCATGTAAATCTAAGTTTTACTTTGTGTGACATTTCTCAGCGCAGTTGCAGTCTGCAATAGCTTCCCCTCTACCACATTGGGAGGCAGAATTATGTGCGGAAGTACTGCAGTACTTCAGGTGTACTCGCACCTGACAGCACAGGGCCTCTGCAGTGTCTTTGTCTGCACACTGCTTCCTGCTCCCTGCTGCGTACACATTGCCCCCCTTCTCGGCCTCTCTACGAAAAGACCGCTGGGTGCTTTAAACCGTCACTTCAGCAAACGGAAAGCACTGAATTCTATTTCTACACACTTGCTGTGCGCCGGTCAATAATCCACGTCGGAAAATGAACATGTTCAAGTAGGGAGCTGCGTCAGCATGCGTAGGCTGCAGAGGAACAAGTTAAGGGTTTATTCCACGCTGAAAAGAGAAGAAAGGAAACGCAACATTTCGGCTGAGAAAATGAACGTGACTCATTGCCCTTCCAGTTGGAAGACATTGGAAGACGCAGACAATGCAATGGAAGTGCTCCTTCTGTTGGTGCCCCATGATGGATGACACAGAGCTGGGGGTCTGGGAGCATTCTCGGTGAAAGCCTGCTAGGCAATCAGGTTAATGCAGCTCTTGAGTTCCTGCTCCCGCACGCTGGCGACCGCTTCGAGCAGCTTTTCGAGAAGCTGCCTGCCGAGAGCCAGGACCACATAATCAGAGCCTGAGTCAACAGTGGCGATTTGGAGGGATCATCACAAGCTACAAGTGGAGAAATTTAAAGCCCAGGAAAACTGGGGTGATGTTAACTCCTTAAGTTCATCAACTGCAAGATCTAATCACCCCCCCGAGAGAGTTTTCATTTAACATGCCTTCCGTATAATACTGACTTGGCAGAGCTTGGAGGTAACACTGTCTGTCTTATTCCTAAAACCCCTGAATGTCTCAAGACCGGCCTTGTTTTCTGCAGACCCCAAAGCCATTCACCGGAAAAGTCAATGTTGCAGCTAGTTGTGTTCAATGAATATTTGCGGTCTTCCAGAAGCAGAATCTGGATTTCTAGGGCAACATGGTGGTGGAGTGGTTAGCAATACTGCCTCAGAGCCCCGGGTTCAGTTCCTAGGCTGATATTTGCTCGGAGTTTTGCTGGGGTGCTATCCGTTTGTGAGTTCTACCTGTGTTTGTGTGGGTTTCTGTCAGGTGCTCCACTTTCCTCCCAAAGTCCAAAGATACACTGGTGATTAGCTCCTGGGAAAACTGGCCCTGGTGTGAGTGTGTGAGCGTGTGCCCCGTAATGGGCTAGGCTCCCATCCAGGGTTTATCCCGTCTTGCACCCACTGCTTGCTGGGATAGGCTCCGGCTCTCCCACGGCTCCACATAGGATCAAGCTGTTAGAATATGGATGGGTCTATCTGGATGTCTGAATTATGACATCTAAATTCTGAGACAGGGCATACATCAAAGTTTCAAGTTCATGAGGTAAGATGTCAGGAATTCTGTCCGTCATACACTAAGTTTTAAAATGAGTTCAGAAAAGCGTGACTTATTTTGGAAATACGATAGGGTCATCATACCCATACATAGGCACGTATTCATCTTTCTAAGCATTACTAAATTGCAGAATGTCTTTGTATGTTTGTACTTTGTAGCAAATATCACAAAGTAAACACAGGCAAATGTATATATAGAAACAGGGATATAGTCTAATAAAAAGTCTGCAGTTGTTTAGCATTTTTGTCCATCTTTTGGCCTGTTATCCATTTATCCTCATCATTGCTATCATCTGTAAAACACCAATGAGCAAACATGTTTTGTGTCCCTCATTTATAAAGGCAAACAAACGGATATGTCAAAACACACATTTACACCGAAGTCATTTTGAAACGGACTGATCATTAGTTTTTTACAGGTAAGCAAATTCAATTTCAGGTCCATTCATAGACTAATTTAGACATATGGATCACAAAAATGTAGCAACTCTGAAGATTGAAATTTGTTTTTTTTTTCTGTTAAAGAACAGGTCATTTCTTAACATCTGCGATTCAAACCCGAAAATACACTAAAACCAGTCCCCTAAACACACAGTGCGCCTGTAGGACTTGCCTATTTCAGAGCACTGTACTGCATATTCACATGTGACCACACTTTCACGGAATGCATTCCTACCTTAGAACTAGTTTAATTTGAACAATATGTCTGTATGATTTTATTTTAAAAAATGGACAGATCCATCACTATTTTTTTCCTGGCATGAATATGTAACTAGACGTGATAGCTCCAAGTCCGGTATTTTTTTTTAAACTAATTAAAAGCAGAAACGGGCCAATATCAGGCTCCCCTCAGCTCGGGTGGAAGATATACTAGTGTGCGCTCTCCAGTCGGTTAACCTCCTGTCATCTTGGTCTTTAATCGACGGGCGAAGTCGGTGATGCTTCCCCGTACCCACTGTTTTCTTTTCCAGAGGGCCGCTTAAACTATCAACGAGTACCTTAATGTGCAAGTTCATGTTTATACTTTTGTCCTGATAATCATTTCCTAAGGCAAGCCAATTCAAACGAACCCCCCCCCCCCGCCTCTTCCCCAAGATCTGATGAAAATCAGACCCCCCACCACCAGGGCTACCACCTACCCACGGCTCCCACTATCTCACCCCCCTCTCCCCGTGAGCATCCGTTTTAATTTTCTGAATTCTAATCTCCTGACTTGAAAGTGGTTTCCTAAGATAAACAGATGATAGACACCCCAGATGAGTGATTGTGTTGTGGCACTGCTGTGTTTTCCCAGGAGGCCCCGGGCTCGGAGAGGGCAGCTGTGAGTGTAAATGACAGTGGAGTGGGGGCCCTCGCATAAGATTTCAGCGCCGTTCAAAGACAGGCTCACGTAACCCTGGCTCGGCTGCTCGGCAGGCTTGACAAATGGGCACTGTGCAACCCTGTACCTCCTCCCGAAACAGGAGCCTCTGATTTATACAAGAGAGCCCGGAGAATTGAGGGACCTGGAATTCCAGAGTGAAATAGTAAAAAAAAACCACAAAACTTTTTTTTTTTCTCTACACAGAATCATTACTCCCCCGTACTGTATAGTGGAAACTGACAAGATGTGAGAAATGGGCATGAAAGGAATGGAGCCAGTAACAGTCATATTGAAAGTGAGATAAGAGACCCAGAGGATGGAAGACTAGAGAGTAAAACAATAAAATGGCTTTACCGCACGGGAATGGCAAAAAATGCAATAACCTGGGAAGGATTTGTTGCTCCTTTTATTTTATGTTAAGATTCATACTTTTTCACATTCCAGGACATGAACATGTCGGTCGGGTGGCAAAATCAGAACTCCAAACTTTTCATTTTTAGAAATCGCAGCCCTTAAAGAAAGGTGGTGAAACCCTTTAGCACGCAGCAATCCCGTCAGCTTAAAGAAAGAAATCTGGGCAAGGAAATGGATTCATATTAAGCAACTACAAAGAAAACAATATGTCTGCTCCCTGTTTTAATGAGTAGAGGATTTTCTCTTTTGGCCTTCATATCTGGAGTGTGTTTTCATTTTCCTGAGGTCACATGAAGAAGGATGTACTGATGTACTGACAATAATGAGAGTTCTGTCAGCCCTGCACCAAACCATAATGCAGTTCTGTGCATTTACATGTGTAAGAAATTGTCTAGTCTGTGGGCGCCAGGATTTATGACTTTAATGAGAGTCCTGGGTATCGGCAAAAACTCTCCCACAAGCATGGCTCTAGGAGAGCTCACCATAATGAAAATAAAACTTGCCCTACAGCCCAAGGTACTGCCTATGTAATCTGCAGCTATATTACACATCTGTAGGTGTCCACACAGAAGAAAGGCAATGCAAAAAAATCCCATTATACTACATAAATCTAATCAGTCACACTGAAGATACAAATGTCTCATTTAAGAAAACAGTTTCCTGTTGAGGTCTTCTCTACATTTTAATTCAAAGATATTAGCAGGATTCATAAATTCAAGCACAAAACAGCTTGGAATATTTTAGAGCATCCAGATTCTAACTTAAAGCAGTTTAGTTACAGCTTTCACTTTTTATGCACCACAATGTGATACAGGACATGAAAAGTGAAACTGAATTTGTATTACAAGAAGTTTATGGCAAATACCTCCAGTCAGTCACAAGCTTTTATGCAATGTAAATCCTAGCATATGAGTTTTCATACTTATTTCTGCAAGCTCTTAAACTTTGAAATTTGTGGAATTTGAATGTTACTTTGAAACGTGTACTGCAGACTGTAAGACCCGCTATAACAACTGGTAAACAAAGCAGCCTTTTTCAGTGTTTTGCAATATTTAAGATCTTTAGCCACTTACTGCAAATAAAGACACGGTTCATCACTGAGAATAAATCTCTGCCCGATTAATACAGTGTGAGGCCTCTGAGCAGCAGTTCTGATGTTTGAGGGGGAGAGATGACTGTGGCAAGTTCATATGAAAACAAAAAAGAAAAAAAGAAATTTAAAGGGAACATAGAATGGAAATGAACACAGAAACAGGTAGAGGACCAACTAACAGGTCTATACACTCCGAATGTGCTGACATTTCATTAATCTGCCTATGGGTTATTAATTAAACTAATAAAAAATTAATACAATTAAACTTATATAATTAAACTGTGCTTTCATTACATATTAAAAGTATGAAAACATCTTTAACTAAAATCTATTTGACATCAGTGTAGAATCCTAATGCAACAAAAAGCCCATCTTATGCAAATTAAGGTAGCAAGGAATATCTTAATTCGAGAGAGTAAACGGTATATACATTTTATGCACTAAACAGAACTTTATAATTATAGCAAATTAACCACGTACAAATAAACATTAGTAGCCCTGAAGCATATATTTTGTAAATTCAATTCCAATCAAAGATATTTCGAGAATTGGTACTTTATACATATTACTGAGCATAGTATGAGGTTCAACGTGACAACTTTGGTGCCATGTTTAAACTAAATGCAGAAATGAAATCTAAACCAATCACAGCTTTTCTCTATGAGTACATCACATGTAGTACTTAATACCAGAACTCCTAAAACATTCCATTAAGTGCTGTCCGCATCTACATTCTTGAAACTGGAGGACATTTGTATCTGCAATGATACTGTGATTGTGTGACTCTTTAACCAGTGTGTATACTGTATATTTCCCCATTGGGCAATATCCAGAATGTACTGAGTCAAACTCACATTGCTTCCAGGAACAAAATCATTATTCGGGAATTATCCATGGAGGAATTATCCAACTGAGAATAGAAGGCACAACAGAAGGCACTTCTTTACACAAAGGGTTGTGGGAGTATGGAACGAGCTCTGAGTCTAATCCTATAATCTAAGGCTGAGTGGTCTGAATGGTCTGGCCTCCTCTCATTTACAATCATTTACAAACATGGTGAATGATGTGCTAAAGGTACAGCAACATTAGTTATTGACATGTGTCTTCTGTCACTTTTCACACCATGTAAATAACTAATCTTATTTACAAAATATTTACAAAGCCCTTACAAAAGGGCTGCTTCACGAGGCAAAATGTGAAATGAAAATAGAAATCCAATAAGATATGAACTGAAAACATTTCACATATTTATGACAAAAAGATTTCATGTAACAATATTTTACATTTTCTTCTGTAAAGAACCACAACTTAAAATGTTTATAAAGAATGGGACAGCTGTTCTAAAATCCCATTAGAGGACTAAAGCAATGCTAAAATGACACTACAAAATTATTAGGCCAAATTTCAAAATTACAGAACAGAGAATGCAAATTTCGTACTGAAAGCTGTATAAATATACACATAAAAACATCAATGCCTATTAGCCAAAGGGGCTATAAAACCGACAGCAGGAAAATACTGAATTTACAACGCAAATTACCAATGCACAGTTGAGCAGTTTAATTAATAAACTTACAGATTTCTAATAATCACCTAAAACGTTTTTTCATGCTATTTCAAGAACTTCAAGAAAAAATTCTGTAACAAAGCAAAAAAACAACAACAGAGCAGTTTGAGAAACACATTCATCTGGAGTTGTGTTAAAACTGGACAGACAAGCAGAAAGGACCCAACATAACTCTAGAGCTCTAATATCCATTTCACCTATTAGAGAAAAAATAAACCTGCAACTAAAAGTACTCTACAAAAATTCTGAGGCTGTTTTCTCATGGAAAAAAAAAGTCAATTTCACATAAAAATGAGCTTGAGCGTTTGGTGTTTACAACCAGGGATAAAATGGAAAGGAATTACAACAATATCACAATGAGTCAATTAATGAAATTGAACAAAATAAAAATCTTTTAAAGTTTGCCTGAACAAGAGCAATTGAGTATGTTTTTAGGAAAACAGTGTCAGTTCAGACAGTGGCTGTAAAAAACAAAGACAGAACAAGGCTGTTATGAAAGCATTACATGACACAACTGAAAAGTTTTCAACAGCTGCCAGTTAGGTAACACTTGAACACCCGACAGAGGCGACCTGCTGTACTAACATCTTTAAACACCCTGAAGAGGAGAGTTCAAACGACCAGGGGTCTGTAGGTGGCCAGCAGGCTCACTGTGGGGATCTTGTGAAGACAAGCAGAGCAGTCACTCCGTCATGAATCAGACCTGCCAATAGCTACCCATTTTCTCAACAGGTGTCTTTATCTTCAGCCCAATCAATTTCTCCCTTCTTGTCATAATGAAAGGCTTTCTTTCCGACAGCAGGAATGCAGGCACTACAAATTGCTTCCTAGGCAAGCAGAAATGCACGGCAGAGGAAAACCAAGGTCAAAGAGCCAATTAATTTTCTTCAACAAATGAAATTTTCACTTCTTGGGGGAAGATGTATAATTCTATTTACAAACGCGCAGTGGATACCTAGGGACTTATTCAATTCGAAGGGAGGCAGCATCAAAAAGACGAAGAAATACGGATACTGATAAAAGGACCCAATTTAATTACATTTTTATCAGGAGAGAAACATTTTGACACTTCATCCAAGCAGTAAAAAGGAACAACTGAGTTTACTTAAGAGTTTCTGATTTCTACAGACAAAAATATGATTTAGGATTCAGTTTTGAAGCTTCAGTGCAAAACTGTAATTTTGCATTTTAAGTTCCGTGAATTGAAACTGTTCTTTGTATTTTTGGACAAAATTAAATTACAACACTGGCCTCCAGTTTACAAACTCTTTACTGTTAAGAGTGTGTTACTAGAAGTACATTTCTGAACCATGTCTCCATTCATGAGTAAAACGGTTTAATAAAGTGGAACACAGCACAAAACCAAATATCTGCAATTTATTAATAAACACTGGCCAGAGACAAATCAATCTGGGATTAAGGCTGATTTAAAATTTACTCTAAGCAAACAAAAGAAGCTTTGTCCCTGCAAAAAGAAATGAAATTTTCATTTTCTGTTTGCGTAGTACAGTACATGTCATTGCATAAGGAGTGCAGTGACACATTTCTATTGTGAAGCAGACAAAAGAAAAATGTTTTTTTCTTCCTCTACATCAGGGACTGCTTTCTCTTCTCTTCATCTACTGTTATCAGCCAGCAGCTTCCTACAGTAAATGCCTAAGTGAACTGTGTGAGACTTGGCTCCTTTCTGCAGCCCTGTCTCTAAACACCTCTCCTTTATTTCTAGTAAAACGTCCACACCACACAAACACACTGGGATCCTTGAGCTTTTTCTTTAATACAATATAACAGACCTGCAAGTACAGAGTGAAGCCCTCTGATTATTCACCTTATGGAGGAATTTGTCAAATTAAATCCTAATAAAGCAAATTGTTCCTCTGCCATAACATGCCTGCAGGATTTAATAAATGCTATGTGCAGTGTGTTTCAAATAGTTTAAAACATGGAAATGCTAATAGTTTTCTGCAGCAACATGTAAAGACATGAAACAACATTTTCCATCTATTCTTTGAGGTTTACAGTGAACAAACAAGACAGAAGCTCGACTACCGAGCACTGGCAACACTTAATACCTTGGCAAGCATGCCAGACTCACCCTATCACCTGCCATCTCAAAGCACATGTTACATGAGCAACACCTTACTCCCCCATCCACAGACACTGGCAGCTGTGCAGTGCAGTTAACTGTTTAGTGGTGCATATACAGTACCAGGTACATTACATATCTAAATTAGGTTGGAGATTAGGGGATTTTACATTTCAAGAATTCAGGTTTAAACATTAATGCTCTTTATATTGAATGACGTATCAGGACATAGAGCTGCACTGAAGAGTTATTTGAGACTTTTTACTTACTGTTATTGGGTTTACTATAGAAGGAGTTAAAAAATACAGATAAGGGAAGAGGTTCAAGCTTTGATTTGACGGTGCTCTACCTCGCAATTAACACGTTTTTTAGAAATCTGTCTTGGATTCGATGAAGGTTAAGAAACATAATAATGTAAAAACTGGCTACAGAATCAGCATTGATGAGTGCATTTCAAACCACAATTAAAGTAAAATGGACACAGTAACTTGCAAAACCTCCATTTACATCACAAAATTTCCAGGTATGTGCAGCGCCTTATTGTCTTCGATTCAGAACAAGGCAACAAAATATCCAGCAGAGTGATGCGGCCCTATTACATTGTAAACAAGCAGGCTTGTGAATACATCTCTTTTAATCTAACAGAACTACTGCTCTCAACTTCCAGACAGTTTTGCCAACAAACACTACTTACTTGCTAACTCTGCACGCAGATCACAATGGAACATTTCTGCAGTAATATCTGCTGCACAACCGGAACCGATTCGCTTGTACATCGCAGTACCTTAGGCATTACAGTGACTAGTGAGCAGGAAGGGCTGCTTCACGATGCAATTCGTGCGAACTCTCACTCTCGCCCTTGGTGAGACCAGCAGTTTACAACAATGGCGACCATACAGTACTTTCATTAAGTGTGCGATTCTTGCTTAATTAGAAATTTGTCAATTTGTTCTATACCGCCAATTAATTTTTTTTGTTACAGAGATTTAATAACTGGTCTTGAGAAACTGGGACTGCAGTTCCCCTTTAAAGTGGTGCAGACAGAGTTTATAACAGGGTGTCACATAATGTGCTCAGAAAGTGAAAGTACCAACCTGCTTAAAAAATACCAGTCCACACAAACTGGAAGCCCCACCCCTTCTTGATGATGACGATGATGATGATGATGATATCTGTGCTGTTGTCGTTAATAATGTCTATTTTAAATAGCACCTTTAGAAGGAGCTTCTCAAAGAGCTTTACAGTTAGAAAACAAAGAAACCAGTTAATTACAAAAAAAAACAAGCATTGGAGAGAACAAAATTGGCACACAAAAAACAAGGGTTTAGAATGCAGTAGGAGATGCAGGGATGAGACACAGACCACCAATTAAATAAAAGCCCTTCTGAGGCTTCTTCATTAAGACGAGTGATTTGGACACTCAATGGACACTGTAGTGAGTTCAGTGTGATGTCATGGGTGCACCTGAGGAATGCCATTCAACTTTCAACTGTGAAGCATGGATAGCTTCTTTAACCTTTACCTCAGGCTGAGCTTTTTTACACACCTTCTTTATGCATGAATACATTTCGGAAGCATGACGTCCAGAAAAGGCTTACTCTGCGCACGTCCTACACCCCTAAAATTAAGCACATTTTCCTCACATGATGGGACAGGGTCCCCCTTGAACAATTTTATCCTTCCCAAAGTAGGAGTTGGCCAGAAAAAAAAAAAACCATTAAAAACCTGGAAAAATCCAGTCACCGTAGCCCAATTCTCTCCTGAAACACCCTCACAAAAACATAACAAAGGTGACAGATGAGGGGAGGCCATTCGGCCAAGGAACTCATTCAGCTGTTTCTTGAAAGAAGTCAGGGTATCGGCGTCAACGACATGGCTAGGAGCTTGTTCCACACTCCCACAACCTTTTAGGTAAAGATATCTCTACTCGGTTTCTTGGTTTTAAATACATTTCCACACAGCTTCCACTTGTGCCCTCTGGTTTGTGTTTCACTGTTCATCTCTACTAGACAGCAAGCACACCAGGTGGGGGCGCTCACACGCAGACGACCTGGGGAGGGTTAGGGTGTGTTTGTCCAGTGTTGTCTCAACTATTCTGTTAGGAAGGCCAGGGTCTAGATACATCATGGTGGACGTCTCTCTTTTGCTGTATGCTGCAGATTACAAAAGACATGGAAAGAGAGGCTCTGACCTGGCGCTGGGAGGAACTGATGTACTGGGACTGAAAAAAGTGGGGTATGGAAAGCTCACTGCTCCCAGCTACAAATGCCAGATCGTGCATCTGATATAGGTCATGCAGGTGCAGAAGTGCAGAAGGAATAATTTCATTTTGGTAAATGGTCTCCTGCATCAATTACAGATGAGTACTACTGAAGCTGAAATGGATTGAAGTGAGCAGCCAGATTAACAATCAAGATCCCTTAAACTGAAACCGACTGAACTCACTTGGACTATCCCTACAGAAGGCCACAGCACCCTCATGCAGCGAAGCCCAGGACTCTGCAGGAGCCCCAAGACTTCTAGGGGCTCTCTCATGAGGGTAACACAGGTGTTATCCATGTGTCCTTGTGTCACTGACGGGTCAACAGTCAACACCTAATCACGCTGAAATAGCTAAATGAAGTTTGAACTGAAAATAAAGGAAGAGTGTAATTATGAAGCTTATATGCATTTTTATTCCTTGATGCAAATTTTGCAGGTATTAAAATTAATGCAAAAACATACATTCATCAAACAGCACACATCACGGATCACAGCAGAAAATCTTGATCCCTAGAAAATGTTTAAAAAATATTACATATACACTGAGAGGCATTAAAATGAGTTGCAATGCTGCGCGTGCCGGTTATTGTATTTTTAATGCCTCTCATGGTATACATACTGTATATCACTGGGCTAAGATACAGAAGTCTCTCCAGCTGCCTCTTCCTCCTTTGCAATGAATGATCATCATCACTTTGCTACAAAACAAAAAGCACACATACTGTATACGGCACTATGCAGAGAATGTGCGTGCAGGGGAGTGTTTAGAGTAAGCATGTCGAATCACACTCCATTCACTGTCTAATTTGTCCTGCGAGACATTCATCCCTGTGTACAGGAATTAAGAGCAGCAAAAAAAACTCATTCAACAGTTGGTTCTGCATCACTGATCTTGGCAACAACAGGGCGCTTCCTTAAACAGCATTCTTTCCCATCCTGACACACTGTCCTCACAACTGAAAACCCTATTACTGGTTATAGAACAGGCTTTATTAGACAGAAAGCTTTGAAGGTCAGAACAAAAGATTCTCCTATGTTTAGTTTAGATAATGTAAGCAACTGGTTTTCTGCTCCAATGCTAATGCACAATGAGGCAACTTCTGAATAAGATGCCTGTATGACAACGAAGCAATCTGCTGGATATTTCACTATAATTAATTCATAGATAAAAAAAGAAACCCCATACAGCCCCTCTACTCTAGGACTGCTGCTATTAACTGATCATAATCGTTCTCAACATGGAAAAATGGCAAAACATATTAGGATTTTCCTAATTGACATGAATAACCCAATTTTAAGTGCTGATTGCTATCAAACTTATTACAGGGATAAAAAAAATTAACAGAGCTATCAATTCCCATGAGATAAATCATCTAGGAGACAGCTTTGGAAAAAGACAGTTCCCTGACTAACTTAAGACAGCTACTAGATAGATAAGAAGATGATTCCAAATTTAGCTTCAGAGGAAAATGTTCCATCAGACAAGCAATATTTTTTTTTAATTCAATTGACAGATTAAGAAACTGAGTAGACTTTCAAAAAATGCAAGACTCAATCTTTCATCTTCACTATCAAATAGTGTTTGTCATTACGAGCAAAAGGAAACAGGACAAACTGACAACTTGTCTATGGTCTATCTTTGTGAAACAAGAAGCTGTCGACATACTCAAGAGTTTTCCAGGATCACACAAACCAAACCGCAGCGAAGGAGCACTTCCCTCTGACTCAATCACCAGTGAATACCCTGAGATTAACTTAATTTGCAAAGAATGTAACACTACATGTCTGTGAAGTGTCCCCCCCTGCCTCCTGCCATTAAGATTCCCAAGGCATGGCCTGTTTGCTGTCTGCAGCTCATTTTACCCCTGTCTGCATGGACTCTCCACATAAGCATGTGGTCACAGGACAGATGCCAGAGGAGCCTGGTGACCTGCTGTCTCCCTCCATCTGTTAGCCACCCCACAGTGAACAGCCCCCCAGTGGATCGGAGTAGCGGGAACGGTACCTGGTCATGGCTAGCTTCAATGGAGCTCCCACTGCCATGGAAAGTCATCTGCACAGGTGAAAGAGTTAGGTAGGTCATGCACTCTTTGCCATTTGGCCCATCATTATACTGCACCTGCACAAGAAAAATATGGGCAAGTCTAATATACTAATTGGCAAACAGCACCGGCATTGTATTAGAAGGCACGGCATTGGCACCCTGGTGTCAGTCAACAAATGCACAAAGAGCTGGAAAAGAAAATCTCACGGAAGTATGGCTGGTATGGGCCTTTCATTGCTTCATTCCGGAGACTTAATGGTTAACTGCCTATCACTTTGCCAGCCAGGGCGGGCTCCATCAATCAGAAAGCCTGCTTGTGGATCGAAGCGAGCGTTTCGATGACACCGACGACGTTACCCGCCGTCCGATCTACGCGGAGGCTGCTGCCGAAGACCCAGCAGCGAAAATCAGTTTCAAGTGCCCGTTTTCACCTGACAACTCATCGAGGAGGATATTATCTGTGACTGAAGCTTTCCAGAAAGAGGAGTGAGAGAATCAAGGGTGGGTGAGTTATGTGCACATTTTAACCCAGCAGCGAGAGGGGTGGAGGAGTGGAGGGGTGGAGGGGAGGGTTTTGGCTGAGCCAGACTGATGAGAAACGGGTCAAAAAGGGTTGGGCAGACCAGCACCACACAATACCGCAGCCTGGGAGAGCCCTGGCCCACTAACCCTGTCAACAGCCACAGTCCTAAATAATGCGCATGCAACCCTAGGGTGACTAGGCATATTCACAAAGCACGTTTTTTTTGAGGGGGGGGGGGGGTCTTTTATAACATAAGAGACACATAACATAAAAGTCCTGACAAGGCCATTAAAAGGTCATTTAGTGTTAAAAAAAAGAAGTTAAATAAAGAGAAGAGTCAAATACATTTCTAATATGTTTTGGAGAAGCAATTAAATGCTGTCAGATATATCCGTTATCTGTGTTTTAATTTGAGGGAAGGCAGAACCTGCGCAGTCCTAACACTGGCAGTGGGCAGCGTTCTGGACTCATAACTGGAAGGTCGTGGGTTCAGATCCCAGGTGAGACAGTGCTGCTCTACTGCACTTTGAGCAAGGTATTCTGCCTGAATTATTCCTGTAAAATACCCAGCTGTTCAAATTAGTAGAAACGGAAGCTGCTTTGAGTAACTACCAAGTAAATTAATAACTTCAAACTGTCTGGGCCTAATTCCTGACTTCATGGGATTTCTCTGTGGTCTTGTGGGATGATTACTGTGAAGATACTGTATCTGCTAATTATACAGTCTTCCAGCGCAGGCAGTGTATATACAACGCTGACTTTACCTTAGACACTGCTAATAGCATGCTGTAAAAAACTCAGAGGAGAGAGGCATTAAAGAACCTCACCTTTTAAATGCCAAATGTAAACTAATAAAGGAATATTATCACACCATTATATTCAGAAGCTCAGGAAACCCTGGATTATATTTATCTGGATTGACCCCCCCCTGTCGATTCTAACTTGTTGTGTGTAATTGTTTTTAGCTGTTTCTAACTTTTGTTTGCAAACAGGAAATTTCAGGCAATGCTGAATACTTTTCTTTATCAAACTTTCATTGTGTTTAACAAGGAAGGTCAATATTTAAATCCACGACAAATGCCTAAGAAGTACTAAAAGGAAACTTCACAAGTTTAAACTAACAGATCCATGTTAAAACCTATTACACCACTACGTCCAGAGAATTAGCTATCCCCACACAAATATTCCAGAGCCACCATCTACCAAAACCCTGTCTCAGAAAAGCATTAATACCCAGCAAATGTCACTTTCAGCTATTTCCTGCAAAGTTGGAGTTCCTTGATCTGCGTGGGATTACAAAACATCGTATTTTACTAATCTCAGCTGGTGGCAGACCTACTGCCTGTTTATCAGACGGCTCCTGTGACACCCTCCTGCCATCAGGCTACAAGGAGAGCATGGAAATCACCCAGAAAGTGAAAGGACTGCTTGCTAGCTCATTAAGGAAGGATAAAGGCCCATAGATTTTTACATGATGTATGGCACAATCATTGTGTCAAGAAAACATATGCTTGATTGCTACGCCTCAGGTTCATTAATCGCTCTGTCTAACACTCAGCGGTGGGTAAAGACTTTTTTTCTGTCTGTTAAGTAGCACTGTAAACAGCATTCAGCCAAAGGAAGGGGCCTTTGCATTTGGGCAGCCCACCATAAAAAATGGGGGAAAAAAGGACCTCAAAGGCCCAGCAGAAAACCTGTGAAGTCTTCTGAGGAGGACACAGCCTGATGAGGCGGAAAGCAGGCAAATAAACAGGCAAAAGTCTGATAGCCTGATATATGTATTTAATGTAAAGGAACAAGTAATGGTTTTATTCCATGCTGAAAAAAGAAGAAAGAAAACACAATGTTCTGGTTGTGGAGGCCGAAATGTTGTGTTTTCTTTCTTCTTTTTTTCAGCATGGAATAAACCTATTACTTGTTCCTTTGCAGCCTATGCATGCTGACGCAGCTGCCCACCTGTATTTAATGTATCATGTTAATAATGCGATGTTTTCAGCAGGGATATACCTACAGTGATTAAATGACGTTCCTTTCGGTGCTGTTCAACTAACGTGAACAGTACTGTAATATATACAGTATTTAGAATGATGTAAATATTTTGTCCAACACTCAGTTGTTATTAATGTTTCCAAGTTGACAAATCTTTTTAAAACAGCAAGCAAATGTACATCAGTTCTAATGTGCAGTGCTGAAAATGGCTTTTTTGCTGTCTCATTACTGTTTTACATGCTCATAAAAAGAGACTGCCTCTCTCTGACTGTCTGCCCTTTCAGACTTTCTCTGTCCATGACTCCAGCCATCACTGCTCCCACAGTCTTGGCAGATTACACAAGCTAAGGAAAGCTGGGGCTGGTTGGGGCTGGTTAGTGCTGGGAGGGGAGACCTCTAAGACAGCATTTCCGAGTATTATCCCAGCCCTGCTCCCGGAGTATGCCTGTGTCTGTGGATTTCATTCCAACTGGACTGCAAGTGTGACTAACAGGGCTGTTGCTGGCACCTGGGTTTGCAAATCAATGGCGGATGACGTCAGTTCCCTCCTACATGTGAAGAGCTTTTGGATCCTTTGGGATGAAAAGTATTATACAAATGCAAGCAATTATAGTTTATTACATCTACTACCACTGCTACAACTTCTAATCCTACTCTTACGCTTCTACCACTATGAATAATATTTCATTAATGCATGGATATGACCAGAGGTTTGCAGATTAAAACATCAATTAAACAGAGGTAAACCAGTATAGCCTAGAGCCTCCTACACACGCAGGCTCCCTGCCTGCAGGCTGCAGATTGAGTTTGGCCCCAGGAACGGTGGATATCATTTCAGCAAACAGAACACACCAACAGATGCTAAAACTATTTCACCGGAGTCCCCGGCTCTCTTGACTGACTGACAGCTGGATTTTTCCCGATACAACCCTTTTATTTATTTTTTAGGATTTTTACAGTACAGTTCCTTTGGGCATCCCATGGTTTATCCAGACACCCATTCTCCTGGAGAGATTACACTTACAGGGTGCTAGTTTCTATCCAAGAGAACTCCCTGGGGGTGACTAGTATCTACTATGGAAACTTCCCTAGTAGGGGGGCTAGTTTCTATCTGTGAGAATTCCCCACATGGGGGAGTAGCTTATGTCATGTCACGTCATTTGCCAAACAGCTTTATACCATACGGTGTTGTGGGAAGCCGGAGCCTACCTGGCAAGCAACGAGCGCAAGGCAGGGTACACCCTAGACAGGACGCCAGTCCATCGCAGGGCCAGTGCAAGCCAATCATACATGGGGACAATTTGGAGGCCACGGTTAAGGCTGAGGGGGGAAATTTGGCCCGGACACCAGGATAACTCCCTACTTTTATCGAGAAATGCCGAGGATCTTGAATGACCACTGAGAGTCAGGACCTCGGTTTAACGTCTCATCTGAAAGACGGGGGAGTAGCTTATATTTAGGAAAATCCCCTGGGTGTAGTTTCTGTCTAGGAGAACTCCCTTTGTGGAAAGGCGGGATAAGTCCAGAAGATTCTTCTCCCCTCTAGAATCCTATAGGGTAAATTCTATCCCGACAAACTCACTGGGAGAGTGTCTCTATCCAGAAAAAATCCCTAAGGGAAGAATTTTTCTAGGGGGTATTAGTTTCTATTCATGCGAATTCCCAGTGAGGAGAGAGCTAGTTTCTAGTTTCTATCCAGGGCATTTGCTAAGGTGGAGAGGCTGCCAGGAGAATTCCAGGGTGTGGTAGTTTTTACATAATTAAACTTAAAATATCATTCAACTTTAAAAAAAAGGTTTTTGTTACTTATTTTTATTAGCTTTTCCACATCTAAGAAAGGCATCCGTGATTTGATTGAGAATGTGAGCGAAATAATGGCTGGGTGTCCATCAGATACATCTATACCAGAATCATCTGACTCAAAGAACAACTTGTAGATAACAAATGGATAAAAAAAACTGTTCCAGTGTGAACTCTGCACAAGGTGTTAGTTAATGAGGTTATGCATAAGGAACAGTGAAAGCTGCGTATATACTTAGAATTTTCGTATCACCATCTGTGGATGACTAATGCACTTCTGTTATTTCCAGAAAAAGTGAATAATGAACCTATCAAGGCCTGGGCAACATTAGGTCATCACATTTGTGCAAGTAAAGGATGAACTGCATTGCACATCCACAAATGAATGAACGGTTGTCGTGGTGGTGGGAGTAGCCCCCTCATTATTCCACAGTGATGGAATAGGCCAAGGAATTTAACAAAGCAAGAGAACTGAACGATGACTACCCCCAGTTTGCATGATCCTCAGTAGCAACTGCTCCAGAAAAAAAAAAACTGGAAAGAGCAAACATATGTCTGACTGTTGAATCAAGGTTGCGGAACTTGCAAAGGAGTTTGGGGTCATTCAAGAAACATTTTGTGAGTCAAGGGCTTATGTCAGACGGGTATCCCAGCTCAGCACAACACTATTCAGGTGTACTTCTTTTGATTACTGGTGAGGAGGCAATGAGTCGTGCATTTGCCACTGGTCGCTAAGACCAAGAAACAATCAACAGACTTTAGGGATCCATAACAAGTGCTACTGTTTTTTTCGCCCAGCAATGCAACAATATTGCAAACTGAGACGCATTATGGAGGAAGTCCACATTGCAGGTTCTGGTTCTGCACAACAATTTACCACCTCACAAGCCTAGTGTTGCACACGATGCCATTGACAGAGTGGGTTCAAACAGAATCAGAAACACTGCAGTCCCAAGCAATTGGTATTTGTTAGAAAATCTGTAGCAGGTGGTATAGTTTCAAGATGATGGTTCTTCACTGCCATTGAATGGTCAAAGTTACAGCCAGAAGACTATTTCACTATTATCAGGGAATTACTAGTCTGAAGCACAAATAAATTGAGAAAATGATTGACCAAGAACACAGATGAATCTAGAGTATCGTGCAGAGATTGGTGGACTGGTGAATTCAAATTGGTGACTAGATAAGAACCTGGAGCTCAAAGTGAGAAAAACAAAGAAGTCATTGGTGACAACAGGGAAAGGATGATATCAGTGAAACGTGGTCACAAGGTGACAGAGCCCGGCCTGTCGATTTCTTAAAGTTTTTTTTTTGCATAATGACTTCTAGCAAACTCAAGTGAGGTGAAAATGTAAAAGCTAGCATGGAGACAGTCCAACAACAAATGTTTTTCCATAAACAGCTGAAAAACACTGACGAATCAGGTTATGATGATCTAGTTTTATGGGTTAGTTTTTGAGAGTGCCCTTACATTTTCCACCACAGTGGTTTGGAATTATGCCAAAAAGTGATCGATGTTGACTTGAGAAAACTAAGACAGCATATAGGATCAAAGATCTGACATTTCTTGCAGGAGTGTGTACTGAACAGATCAGCGGGTAGGCTGAATCTATTGCTCCTCAGTATCATCTTGTCAGACATTTGTTCCAGGTTCTCCAGTTTGGCAGACACAATTTTACTGTTTGTCCACATCGACTATTTCAGATCCAGGATTATTACATTAACAGCTGTAAAAGCGCTAAAACCTTTGCATGATTTTTGAGAACAGCTGTGTGGTGACTGCCCTCAACAGATGTAAATTAATTAGATATCTTCTATGTTTAATGGAAGCAACGGGATAAACAGTTTATGTTATTTCAGTATTTGTGTTGTGTCTTATAAGCTAATGGGTTTGTTGTATTCACACAGGTTTATAAAGTTGAAGAACAAGGCTGAAACCCACAGATCTACTACTACTACTCAACATCTGCATATTTATGTTGGCAAATTCCATCATTGGCGATTCAATCATCCCGACAGGGTCTTGCACAGAAGAAATGCAGATCAGGATGAATCCAAGCTGAATGCTGATAAGTGCACCTTACAAATTAGCTGCACAACACACTAGGATCGCAAGACTCTCCCTGCCTCTAGGCGAAGTACCCACTACCTAGATCCTCATTGTGGTCTTTTTTGTATTGTTTGAATGCTCCTGGTTCTGTCTGCAGAGAGGGGAATGACAGGCTGGAGATGACTTCACAGGCTCACATAGAATATTATTGCCCTTTTGACTAAAGTGGGACGCGGTAGTCACAGAGTATGGAAATAGCTGGGAAGGCAGAGACAGAAGGTGCAGACATCCAATGGACACAAAGGAAGGATTCAAGTTGCTTTCCTTAGCAAAATATTATAAGTTTGTGATTACTGTTTTAGTAATTCAATGCTATTGTAATTAACGTAATGTAAACTGTATTAGTACTTTAATGATCAAAAAAGACTTATGTCTTTTAACCACACATATTATATACTGTCTTAAATTATGCACCGGTATAGGGATGGACTTGGTTTTATGCAAATTTGGCTATTTGCGATGGTTCTCTGCACTGAACCCTTGCAAATGTCGAGACCCCAAATGTAACACAAATTCAGTCACATTTAATGTAATTTATGTCTTCAGTAACAATTACGCCTGATTTATCAGTACTTTCAACAAAATTGACTTCAGCCTCAAAACAGCAATGACCTGAATGATTTTTAGTGAGAAACATGCATCTGCTTATAGCCAAGGACACTAACTGAGCCCGTACAAAACTAAACTACTGTACTTCACAGGCATATAACTGAGATAGTACTAAATTACAGCAGATGGCAGCTAAAATATCTCTGAACCTATAAGAAATTGTTCAGATCTAAGTGATCTAAGATCTAAGTTACCAATCATGGCATCCTAATAATCCCTATCTATGAATTAGCTTCATTACTCTGCTCTCCTCCCCACTAATAGCTGTTGTGTGGTGAGCGTTCTGGCGCACTATGGCTGCTGTCGCATCATCCAAGTGGGGCTGCACATTGGTGGTGGTGGAGGGGAGTCCCCATTACCTGTAAAGAGCTTTGAGTGGAGTGTCCAGAAAAGCGCTATATAAGTGTAAGTAATTATTATTATTATAAGTGTGTAAATAGATCATTTTTCAAATATGGCTTACAGTAGGACAAATGTCTTCAGTTTTTTGAAAGGCTAATGTATCAATTGATTAACGACCAGCAGAGGGCATTAAAGACTCATATAAATGATAGTGCTTACAGTAATCAGTGTCACAGTATTTTATCAGTACAGTACATCTAATAATCTAGTACATCAAGGGTAATAAAAATGTAGAAATACTATTTTCCGTTTTTGAACTGCATTGTCACCAGGCTAATATCTACAAAAAATGACCAAGTTAATTTTCTTATGTGTTTCAAAAACACCAGTGTGCCATTTATGACACTTTTTGATCAATTCCAATACATTCATTTATTACCAAAGAACAAAAGTTTTGAAAATCAGACATCTATAATGGATGATGCTTGCAAAAATTCAATTTAAAACCTAGACTATTTCTTAACAGGGGCAGTTTGAAATAATTTATACACGTAAAATCAGAATATGGTAGGAGTCAAACATCTATCTTGGTTTACACGGGAATACCCTTTATAATATTTAAATTGTATTCACCTACAATAATCAACAACAAAACTGCTAAAAAGGCTTTAATGGTGAAGCAGACTGTAGACAGAAGCAGCTTACTGCCATTTTGATATCCAAATCCATCATAACTATGTGTGCCGAGCCATGTACAAGCAGGTGGGGATCTGACTGATTTACGTCATGCTTTAAACTGCCTTTCTGAAGAGTTTGAAAGTTTTATTTTTGAAAACGCAACTCAGATCACCCTTTTGGTTGAAACATCTGCAATACTTGTTAATGATCAAACGCCCAACATGATAGCTCTGAGGCAAACTCTTAAATTAAATTGAAATTCACCTGTGAATTCGGATTGTACTACCTTCAATCTGTTTCACTACTTTTTTAAAGTAAAAATTATTCTCAGTGATGTAAGATGGAAGTTCAACAAACAGGAATTGAAATTAAATAATTATTAAATGTTTAAATAGAAATATTTGCCCATACACAAAGGCAGGGGCTGTGGTTTGTGTTAACTGAAAGGGGGGCATTTACTGAAGATTCCATTCACAGAGAAACGTGACACCCAAGTGAAGGATCAACAAGTGTTAACATCGAAAAGGGCAAAATGTTCTTGATTAACAATCCAATGCAGAAGATTGAGTAATTACAGGTGACATTTTTAAATTCGGTATTTGTGAATCTATATAAAGGCTTGTTCACCATTAAATATTTTTTTCTTTATCTTTGACATCTGTAGGCTATACAAAATCTTTCAATTGAATTATTAGTTGAGGTTAAATCTGAAACCGTACCAGGAATAAAAGACTGAAAGGTAATGATCTCAAAAAAGAAAGCCTTCTGGTTTTGTTCTTAATTTCTCTACTTTTCTTTTACAGATCTTTTACAATCATGACATAGGTTATTAATATTTGTTATATATACAACTCCACACACTCAAATAAAAACATAAAGAAGTAAAACTGATAACATGACATTAAAATGTAAAGGTCAGGTTACTTAAGTATTCAGGTTACTTTAGCTGTACAAAATTACCATAATGAGCCGCACAAGTTGAGCAGCCTCTGTGTGCGACAGCGACTCAGAATGGTTCCGCGGTCATGTAATGAATTTCAAGCAACATCCGTGAAGACCGAGAAGCTTTCAAGACTCCAGAGATTGTATAAAGGCCCCAATGAGGAAAAGGATAGAAAAACAAATTCAAAGAACCGTAATATCAGAGGATGGTGAAGGTGATGGTTCAGATTTGGGAAGCACCCAGACACCTCCTAGATTAAGTAGCCCCCCTAACAAACAGCACCAATCATGACTTCTACCACAGTCGGTTGTGCTGCTTCTGTTTCTGAGATACAACGGATTCTTTTTTGGAGGGAGTGAGATCACTCAACCCTCCTGCAACATTGCAGGAGAACCAAAACAGTCTCATTCGTTTGTGCTGGTTAGTGCTGTTAAAAGTAGAGCCCCAAAGAAGAGCATCTTCTTTTTGGGCAGTGATGGCACTCAATCCCCGGAGCATTATGTTCTAGTTCTGCTTCTCGTCAGCAGAGATCGAGAAGCTTGTGAAGATTCATGGGAACACAGACGGAATGGAGTACTGGTAAATCTTAGAGGACAACCTGCTTCAGGAGGAAAACTGCAGCATAAATTCCCCTTTCGGCAGGACAGTGATCCAGAGCCACACTGCAATGGTTAAAGAAAAAGATTAATGAACACGTTTGAGAAGCCTAGTCGAAGACCTGGCTTGAAGTCTACTAAGAATCTGTGGAAATCTGCTGTCGATACTCAAGCAGCAATAAGAGAGCTTGAGCAAATCTGCCAATAAGAATGAGCATAAAACTGCTTAAAAAGGGACTGCAAGGTGGGTACAGACTAAGCCAAAAAGACAAGTGGCCACAGGTGCTTCCACCAAATATTGACTTCACAGGTAAAAAAATATTTACATAAACATTTTTCAAGTGATTCTCTTTACTTTTTGCTGCCATGTTCTGTTTACATTTAATGTTTTGAATAAAACATTAAGTTTTAAAAAATGTGCATGCATCTTGGAATTTCAAAAAACAGGACACAACAAGAATGTGTTTGTGAGGCACTGTATATTAGAATCATCTGTCAATGGTTTTTCCATTACATTACACTATGGCGTTACAGAGCTCAATTCAAAAAGCATGAATGAGATGTTGTGAGGTGGAGTAGTGTTTAGGTCTATTAACTTGTAACTAGAAGGCAGGAGTCCAGGTGCGACACTGCGGTTGCACCTAAAATGCCCAGCTAAAATGCGTTGCTTTGAAAAAAATACAATCTATATAAATTAATAAGAAGGCATTCTGTAGAATTCGACTAGCGGGGACCTGTTGCTCAACAACAGGTTTTAGGGCCACTCTCTGAAATGTCTGCACACAAAGAATCTTTTATTCTGATATATATATATACAGTATCTTTCCAGTTCCCACAGGTTAATAGATTAACTATTTGTCTATTGCAGGGGATATAAATTATCTTTCAAAGAATTACTGGCATGTGGACGGTTAGTTAGTATATCCAATTTCACCTGGCATGAGTCTAAAACATAAAACTGCAAATAAAAGCTGCAATTCTATGGAGGTATATACCACAGAGAAAGGGGAAGAATTCTGTGCAGCACACTCAGGTTAAAATCTTGAAAAGAAAACTACTGTATCACACCAATATTACAGACTAAACTCCGAGACAAAATATCCTAAAAGTACACTTAGTATAAACGCAGTTAAAGTGAATTATTTGCACGAAAATGAAAATCCCAGCAACAGTCTTCCCTTTCTGCAAAATCACCACCCTCCCTGTTCTGTATCGCCGAGTCTGTTCAGCCAAAAAAGGTCAAATGTAAATTGTTAGTTTCTTCTTCATAAATTATGAGGATCTCGGGAAATGGTGCTGGAGCTCAGTTAAACAGACGCGACCTCGGCAGGCTGGAACCCTCCACACTGGGAAGAGCAGGGCGTTTCAAACAGGGAGCCGCAGCAACGGAGGAACACCGCAACCTCACTCCGCAAATCCTACACAGTCGTGCATTCATTCCGGAGCCTCAGATCTACCGAAGCATCCCAACGTCAGAGACCAGGAGGCAGGGACAGGGGCAGGGATAGGGAGGCAGGGACAGGGGCAGGGACAGGGGGGCAGGGGCAGGTACAGGGAGAGGGGGGCAGGGACAGGGGGGCAGGGACAGGTACAGGGACAGGGGGGCAGGGACAGGGGGGCAGGGACAGGTACAGGGACAGGGGGGCAGGGGCAGGCACAGGGAGAGGGGGGCAGGTACAGGGAGAGGGGGGCAGGGACAGGGGGGCAGGGACAGGTACAGGGACAGGGGGGCAGGGGCAGGTACAGGGAGAGGGGGGCAGGGGCAGGTACAGGGACAGGGGGACAGGGACAGGTACAGGGACAGGGGGACAGGGACAGGTACAGGGACAGGGACAGGGACAGGGACAGGGCGGGAGGGATGAGAATCCAGCTCTCGAGCAGGTAAGCGTGCAGCTTGCCCGGGGCGGCAGCACAAAGAGCTTTTTAGAAAGACCCCCCGGCCGGCACCTGACGCAGGGATGAGGGTTCCCACAGAGATTGCCTTCTCTGCTCCACCTCACTCCAGTCATCTAAGCCTGGCAGGGGGCTCTGCCGCCACCCCACAGCCTCAACAGCGGCTCCATGAGGACTGCACCGCGAGGCCCCAGCCGGCCCCAGTGTGTGTGTGTGAGTGTGTGTGTGAGTGTGTGTGTGAGTGTGTGAGTGTGTGTGTGAGTGAGTGTGTGTGTGAGGGTGTGAGTGAGGGTGTGAGTGAGTGTGTGTGTGTGTGAGTGAGTGTGTGTGTGAGTGAGTGAGTGTGTGAGTGAGTGAGTGAGTGAGTGTGTGAGTGAGTGAGTGTGAGTGTGTGTGAGTGTGTGTGTGAGTGAGTGAGTGAGTGTGAGTGTGAGTGAGTGTGTGTGAGTGTGTGTGTGAGTGAGTGAGTGTGTGTGAGTGTGTGTGTGAGTGAGTGTGTGTGTGAGTGAGTGTGTGTGTGTGTGTGAGTGAGTGTGTGTGTGTGAGTGAGTGTGTGAGTGTGAGTGTGAGTGTGAGTGAGTGTGTGTGTGTGTGAGTGTGTGAGTGAGTGTGTGTGTGTGTGAGTGAGTGTGATTGGGGGGGCCCGCAGTCAGAAAACACAGCCTCTCCGTCGGCCCGGCTGCTAAGCACAGACATCACTACGCCCTCACGCGAGCGCGCATGTGGTGCGCATTACTCCACCCGTCTCGCGGATCTCGGCACCGCTCCCCCTCACGTACGGAGGCACGCCAGCTCCGCACAGTCAAATTAATTGCAAACACTCACACCCGTGAGCTTGGAGCCAGAGCTCATTTCCCCAAGGCTGCTGCGATGTGAAGTGATGCCTGCTGGAAACGTGCGTCCTCTAGCAAAACATTATACCCCGGTCCTTTAGCTCACAAAACACCAAACCAACTGGAAATTGAACTATCCCGTACAGTCCACTTAACCAACCATGCCCTTCCCCAGTGAGCACTGATACTGCTGAACTGACAAAGTGCAAGTTCAACAATTTACTGTGGCCAAGATATGGTTAAAGTATCGGGGGATGAACCGGGTTCTTCCACGAGGCTGTGGTGATTCTATTAATGTTCACTTTCATGTTTATGAAATTACATTGTGATTTAACGTAAATCGCACTCACAGATGTGGCCCTGGGAAATCCTGAGACGGATTTTATAATTATTTCCCCATTCTCCTTCAACCTTTAACTGATCCGAATGTAGCCTGAACTGGAATTGCTTTTGTGGAGCTGCGGCATTTCTGTATTATGAACACAGAAGAAAAGGTCCTTCATGGTTTGCCGATCCCTTGTATATTTCTTGCCTTTTAAAGGTCTATCTTGACTTAAAATAAGATTTACATTCAATTTCGCAGAGTGGAATGAGAGAGACAACATAGGAGATCTTGCCAACAGTTCACAGATTCAAAATCACAATGGCAGTATTTGTATTTATTGTTTTTGTGGGGAAGTTCAAGTAGAATTTTCACACAACATCATGCGACATCACATTTCACTCGCAAGTACACAAGTACCTCATCCCTCTTGTTGCAGCAAAACAAGCTCATTTAACAATGCAGTAGTAATAATAATACCCTCTACATCAAGCTAAATATTTCTCACAAATTCTTCTAGTCCCTCTGAACCAATTAAGATAAGATAAGATCACTTTATTAGTCATATACAATTTCTTGCATTAGGAATTTGTCTTTTCGCATACCCCAGCTTGGTCTCTGTGAGACACACAGACAGGGAGAGAAGCTTGGGGTCAGAGCACAGGGTCAGCCATTTATACGGCGCCCTTGGAGCAGCTGGGGTTAAGGGCCTTGCTCAGGGGCCCAACGGAGTAGGATTCCTCTGCCGGCCGCGGGATTTGAACTGGCAACCTTCCAGACACAGGCTCAGATCCTGAGCCACAGAGCCACTGCTCCGCCCCATTAAAGCCTCCAATGGGTTGCAAAGCAGTTAGGAGTTGATTAGATTATTTTCCCATTTCAAATTGCTTAGTTATCTAGTCACATCTGTAATAAGGGCTATCCGACCTCAAGGTCACAATGGGTGAAGGCAACTGACACATTTAAACTCAAGCAACAGATGTTATCTGAGAGTTAAACAGAAGGGCTGTTTCAACGGGAATTAAGGAGTAACCTCTAAATGTACACAAAGGCAGGTTTTTGGTTTAATTTAAAGGTTTAAAAACAACAAAATCAAAGAAGCTAATTTGACAATCATAGGAACTGAGCCAAGTGTTGCAATACCCATTTCAGGTCGTTCATGGCAAACGTAACTCAGTTAATGTTATTTTAATGCACTTCGACGCATACACAGGATGGGTAACTTCAATTCCTGCCAGTCCAAGCTGACCTTCTTCCTTTAGAACAAGGCGGAAAATCAGCCAACATCCCTAGGATGGTACTGGGGGAAACGACACTCGACAGCTAGAAAGTCATCAGAGCTGTTTCTGTGGAAATGGCAGAAACGGTTACGCTTATCGATGTTAAAAGTGACAGTGCAGCTCATTAGAGATAGTGGAGTGTCACCTGAGCTCTATGCAAGTCTGTCTTGCGTTGAAAATTTTAGCAGGGTCAGCAAATCACGTTACAGAGTGTGTCACTTTCTAACACCAACCACTAATCCTGACACCTAATAATACTAATTGGTGTCATTTTTATTTAAAACAATACTAAATAAGGTTTTAGGGAAATTAATTTGAACCTTCATTGTCGTAAATATAGTGCACAAAAAAGAAATATCACATCATACTTGAATTAGGTGTGCGGATACTTGTGTATCTTAAACAAAAAAAAAGCTATTGAGCAATATGTCATGATACCAAAAATACTACTAAAAAAACTGTTAGTTGTCTGGATGGTTAGCTTTTTGTTATCCAGTGTGAAGTCTTGCACACTGTCAAGCAATGTTATGTTTTACAGCAGCTGTCTCAACTAAAGCCCCATGTTTATGTTTCTGCATTGCTTCATCAGGTCTCAGAGCACAGGAAAAATCAAAAGCAAGAACAAGATCTCCAAAAGAATTCTCAGCAGGTTGAAAGTGCTTGAAAACCCTTACTTCCAATTTACAGGTGCGTAACAGGCACCTCCTTTTAACAGGCGAGACAAGGGAGTTAAAAACATGATTGAAGGGAGAGCAGTCAGATATACCTAGAACTCTCACTGTCCTATGTTACTATCAGCTCCTGTAAATGTATAGTAATGCAGAAACACAGAGATGCCCTGGATTTTAGTAAGAGACGAACAATATTTTTGCACACTGGTTAATAATGTGGCTAGAAATATATGAAATATTTATAGGATTTTTTATTTTAAATAATGAAGTGATTAAATATTTTCCAGGCCTTAATTTCCCTGTATTTACTATTGTCCCCCCAACATACTGCATAGGGAAGACTCATCATTGGGAAGTCTCAAACATCTCTTAATGTCAGTTCAGGTTTAAAACGAAATCAGACCCCTCATGCTGCCATTGCAAAACTAACAGCTGCAACACTGCCCTCAAGATCTTTCGCCTCCCCAGGGATCCTCACAACGGACCAAGGGTATATGGAACAGGGATGTATCAGTATTTTAAAACTTTTATGGGATAAACTTGTCAATATTACACATCTACATGGTACAGTACTTAACGATCAAACTACTTTTCTGACATAGTCCTAAAGTTAATTGGGCTGATCCAGTAATCTAAAGCGACACAAATTTGCACCCATTTATATGACTTGGTATTCTTCTAGAGCTATTCAGGTGAAATATATTGCTCAAGGGCATGAAAACAGTATCTCGCCTGGGATTTGAACCCCTAACCTTCCACTTGCAAGTCCACAGCTCTAACCACTACGCCACACTTGTACCAGAGCTCTCCATGCTGTCTCAGTCTTTCAGCAGCTGCTCTCAGGTTCTTAACTTAACTTATATCCTTTACACCGATCATCCATTCAGTCTGTTCTCTCTTTCAAGACTATAACAATAGCCTCCAGCACTAGAACAGAAAGCTCAGAATACCAAGATGTCACTTCCCTTGTCTCTCATGGACAGAAGTTTAAAGGCTTCCTCTATGGACTGTAAAGCATATTTCAGTCATTAACTTAATTTGCACTCAACTTGACTCGAAGGGACTCTTGGGAGGAGAGAAGCCATGTCTCAGTTCTTTTTCCTGCAATTATCTCCCTCATTTGGGATGTCATTTTGCCGCCAATCAATGCTTTAACCGAAACAAATGAAATACACATCAACCAACATCACTGTTGCAAAAACAAGCGTTTTTTGGCCGATGAAAAAAAGCCCCCAAAATATTACGTTTTGACTGTACATGTAGATAAGAATCCTAATAATATTTCTATCAATATGATCCACAGTGATAAACAGTATGCAAAAACCTAGGGGATTCCTCTTATGGTTTTTTTGGATATAGACTTTATTGAGAAAACAATACATGAAGCAGGGAAAAAAAATGATAATCCTCCAGCCACTAACTAAAATAGGGAAGACCTGAGCAAACAGGAGAATGATAAATGCCGCAGTCTGAAACCCTAACAGGCTCAGCCATGGCAAGGCTGGGAGTTCTGCAAAACAGCTCCGTTTTTTTTTCCGTACCTGAAAGCCTTGAATCCTAGCCAAGTACTCCAGCTGCTGGGAAGGCTGCACAGAGGCGCAGGGCGAAGCAGGTGCTTTTCCTTTCAGGCCGATGGCTTCTGCTGTGGGGGAAGTTCCATTGAGCAAAAGCTCCCTGGCAATGGCCACAGTGTTGCTGGTGCTGCCGGTGAAGAACGAACTGGAGCCCTGGCCCATGTCTTTGGGAGTCAGATAGTTCGCCACAGCACCAGGACCAACCTTGTTCCTGCTCGCTTCCATCTCCTGGTAAACGTCAGGGGAGAGGTGGAGAATTCCCTTCTGAGCTGAGGACAGAAGGAGAACGACAGAGGGGGCTGTCACTGTTACCGAACGAAGCAATTTACAGACACACACAACGCCTCTTCTCAACCCGGCCTTCGGCTTTGCTTCTGGGCTGACTTAGTCCGAGCGGTCCACATCTGCCTGGCGAAAGCTTAAACTTCAAAACAGGCTCCAGGTTTCACCATTAACATGTGCCTGACAGACCTGGACGAAGAGCAATATCGTTTCCTACATTTTATGAGGACTCAATCAATCAGTGCTATGCCTTGAGAATAATATGTTGAAACCCAGTGTATGTAAAATCAGAAAGGGCTATTCTCTGACAGGTCAGAGTCCCAAAGGCTGTTCAAGTGCTTTTACAGCTGTAGTTGGGCCTTGCCTTTTGATTTACATCAACAAAGCAGGCTTTACAGCCTGAGCTCTAATTGGTGGCTTTTCTAAAAATTCAATTTCACTGTATGAAAGATAAACAAGGCAAGAAAGAAATGAATACAAACATTAGCCGCCACAGCCTCCACCTTACCCGACCTCAAAGCTGAATCTGAAAATTACAGAAACCTCCATCTAAAAACTATTAGCCAGTGAAGCAGCAGGAGCTTAATTCCCTCTGATACAAAGACTTCTGCCGTCAGCCATATAGTGTACAATTATTAAATGGATACTTCCAAAGGATTTTTATTCACAATAGTTCAGCAATTGACAAACCCCAGGAAGACAAACTGTAAATCTTCATGTCTGCCATCCAGACAAAGTTTTAATCTTAAAATCTCCAAAAATAAGATGCAAACCTCTCCTTTGCTTCACCCACTCTCATTCAGTTTAAGTAAAAGTGTTATCACCAGCCCTTGTCTCCTCTTTCAATTTTTTCAATGGTCTCTGATGCTACTGGCCCCTCAGAAACATGCTCAGGATACTCATAGATGAGAGGAAAAAAAACACATGAGTTCAACCAATACACGAAAGACAGAGGATACTTTCCATAAAGGAGTACAGTAAGTCCAATTTCTTCTCTATTAGAGGTACTGAAGGTCAGTAAAGCCCAAAACCTAAACGTAAGGGTGACCTAGCTGTAAGAGCCTCATGGAAAATAGCCGACATTTCTGAATTCTAAAAAATGACCAGTGCTGTAGTGCCTTTCTTCCTTCCTCCGTGTAGGATGAAGTCATGGGAATGGGCACTCTTTTTAGTTTTAAACACTGGGAAAACCCATTACTAATGGTTATTGTTCCTACCTGACGGGGAACAATAGAATTCATAGTACCAGTTAAAAAAGGAATGACTCAGGGAGTACTGTAAATATTATCAGTTTGTATTTGACCTTTGCTTCTTTCAGTCTCTTGAGTTTGCCTGTTGGAAAAAAGGAAATAAACTTAAACCTCAGACAGATCCATGAGAAGCTGGCTCATACTTATGAAAAAAGAGAAAGTACAGCTGTCCAACAGCATTGACGGCACCCAAAACACAGCACAAGCCAAACAACACTACCTCAACCCACTGGGACAGACATGTACAAACAACACAAACTGGAATACTACTGGTCCCTAAAGAGACAATACAAACTGGCTGAGTATCACCAGGGTGAGAGACCGTGAAGAGAAACAGGCTCGGTGACCACAGCCTGGGAATAAAACTGGGTTATACAAGCAAACCTGGCTGCCCAGAGAGGACAGACTGCCTGACAACAGCCTAGACATAGAAACTGATCGACAGAGACAGACCAGTCCATACACCCACTGCTAACAGGGAAAAGCAGAGACAAAGATGCACTTTCTGCTGCACAGCTACAAATACACCAGGATTATACAAATATCCTTTCCAAAAATATTCCACTCCTGCCAGAATCAGAACAGCTTTCAATCCTACTGAGGAAGGAAACTCAACAGAGCTACAGCCCAGGATGTGATCTCCTGTCCCAGCCTCTCTTATAATAAAACAATACCAACAATAATACTAATAAAAATAATAACATTTGTTGTACATGTTTGGAAAGGGTGGAAGTGGCTAGCATTGCTGCCTTGCAGCGCTGGGGCCCTGGGTTCAATTCCAGACCTGGGGTGCTGTCTGTGTGGAGTTTGTATGTTCTCCCTGTGTTTGTGTAGGTTTCCTCTGGGTGCTGCAGTTTCTTCCGACAGTCCAAAGACATACTCGTATGTGTGTGTGTGTTTGTGTCTGTGTGTCGACACACACATTACACTTTAAGTTCACAAGTGAAAAAAGACCCTACATTAGATTAATTGGAAATGAGACACATGTCTGGCAACAATCTCATGTTGGTAGTGGAAGACAGAATAAACAAAAAAACATGCTTTCCTCAGCTTTTTTTCTTTCAATGTTTTTATAGACCCGCCCAAAATAATGGGTTTCCTCTTGGAACATTGTACTGGATAAGGTCCAAATTAAGGCCTTGTTCTTGATTTAAAACACAGAACTATAAAGATTATAACTGGAAACCAAGACCATAAAATATTACTTTAGAAAAGGTGTCAGAAAAAATAATTTCCTGCCAAAAAGCTGACACAATACCGATACAACACACTGAAGTGGCAGAGAGGAGTCAATACTTTTCAGAGACAGAACGCTAATCTCTTCTGCATGTTCCCAAGAAGCTGGGTTAAGTTTCAGCTTGGGCTAAAACTCAATTATAAAATACATCGCCTTTCCCGAACATAATATATTCCCAGCCTCTAACATATCAGCTCATTCGATAGCCTATTATGGCAATGTGTACTAATTACTTGTAAAACATCTAGTGTTACTAAATTCTATTAGTGAAACCATTGTGAGTCTGTACGTCTGATTTAAAAGGCTGGTATCTCTATCAAGCTACATTTTTTCCTCCCTTGACTTGGAACACGTAGTGAGTGAGCCCATGACCACAGAGGTTCAATGCATCTCGTCTTTCTAGCAACCTTGTCCCATCCAGTTCACAGTGCTTAGTTTTGTTGTTTTTTTTCTGCTTAGCAGACACCCTTATCCGGAGTGACTTACAACATAAAACAAAGGTTTACATGAAGTGCAGGTAAAGAACCAACAGATATGACCCCAACTACTGGAAGAAAAATAAATAAAATTACCATGAACGTGGGCACAAAGGCACAAAACAAGTGAAATCAAATGAAACGAAGCAGCAAGTATCAACATGACAGGAAGCACATATAGGAACTGTGAACAGAGAGCGGTAATGTAGATACCCTGCTGGTATGCACTGCATGCTTCCAGTGAATAGACGCAAGGAGTTAGTTACAATACCCAGTTAAGATTAAAACTCTTCTAGAGCAATACAGTGCAGGAGCTACTGAAGGAGTAATCAAAACCGAGCGATCACAGGCGTTGTCCAAACAGGAGAGTCTTCATCCGGTGACAACTTCTGGGAGTCAGTCGTTTGACATTCCCAAGGAGCGAGGCTGCTGAGTGAACAGGAAGTAGGAGAATGGCGAAGGGGCGCAGAGCGTCTTCTTGAGGATGAGCAGAGAGAGTGGCAGGAAGTACAGAGAGACATTAAGAGACTGAACACAAGCAGGTTCAGAAAAGCCAAGACAGCAGTAGGAGAACATGCATTATGAATCCAATTAGTAAAACCAAGGAGCTCAGCTTGTCTGCTTTTACACAGTAATGGTAAGACTAACTGAGAGAAATCATTGAAACACATCCTCAGAACACAGTTAATAGGGTTTTTAAAGCACCGGAGAGCTATTTTAGTTCAAGGCCTTGTGCATAATACTGCCACGATACTGCAACACGCAAAAGAGCCCAGTGAACCAGGAGTCGGTTTCTGTCCTCTGATCCCAACAGCTCACAAAACCTACAGTACTTGCAGAACTTGGGTCTCGCTTTAGGATAGAACTTAGGCTTGGTTTCTAGTGGGTTCAAGCAATAAAGGAAATGTCTCCACTACAGTCCATGTCAACTGCTGTTCTATTTATCACTTCATAAGGACAGGACAAGATACATAAACAATCTGTTACCTAGATTTGGTCAAATTAAATGTTTAGAAATCAGATGAACAACATTTGCTCTCAGACTAGAGGAGTGAGTGTTGTGTTCACTTCCTATGTGATTTTCTTTAGAACGAACTACAGGATGCTGTTGGGAATACCGATATTCTTTAGAGGGGACAGGAAGGAAGCAAAAAAAGGGGGATGTAAGAGCCATGTTTTTCAGTAAAGGTCATGTTCTTCATTACTGGTGCTTCTTCATTTCTATATTGATACCTAGACTACACTGAGTGAGATGCACTGCGAGTTTAGATTAGTCACTTTGCCTGCGAGTCACGGAACCCAACAGCAGAATAATTAATGTCAAAAGAGATGAGGTGTCTACTCATTAGGTTAAACTTAAAACACCTCCTGGGAGAGCTCCAAATTACCTTGTGCTCGGGTATCTCATTACAGGGCTTGCTTTCATAAGAGTTCTGCTTATAAAACTTATAAAACAGCCGAAAAAAACAATTGTGATTTACTTCATTAGTAACTGTAATCTGTTTTGGAAAGAAGTCTGCACCAAAGAACGTGTCAGAAACTGTCAAAAAAACAGTTTCTTACTGTATGAATTAAGAAGTATTGTGCCATTATAAAAACACAGGCATATAATTCTTAAAACACCTAATCATTAATTGTATTTACCTGCAGCCAAGCAATATTTGTCTAATAACAATAATTATGTTCATTAATGACTTTTCCCCATACTCTAATAAAAATGAAGTGTACATTCTGAACTGGGTGTTATGAAAACTAAGACAACGCCACCTTTATCACAGATGCTTGGTTCAGTGGCGCACTGTTTGGCTGAGCCCTGCTGAGGTAGGGTGGGGTTAGTCGGCCTCCCAACCGACACAGCACCCCCTTCTTGGCTCCAAGGTTCCCTACAGGCGTGTGGTGCTCTTGCTGAGGGATGCACCACCTAGGGGTGGAAGGACTCCACTTCCACTTCTTTGATCTGCCCCCTTGTGCGGTTGAAGGGTTCACAGCTGTGAGCCGAGATGTGAAAAAATGCACACAAGGGCGACGACAAATCGGACAGGTGTGTATATAAGAATAATTAACCTTGTGTCAACCTTGACCCATTCCAGAAGTGCAAGGCTGAAGACACCTTCCTGTCCATGCCTGTCTACATAGTCCTTCGCAAGCCAGATACCACCTAGGTTAACCAGCATGCCTTTGGCAAGTAGGAGGAAAGTAGAGGGTCTAGTGAAAACTCACACAAATACAGGGAGAACATGGGAACCACACAGACGACCCTCAGCCACTGGACTCAGGAAATGTAAGGCAATAGTGCTATCTGCCACACAGAATGACTCAAACTTGCATGACAACTGAAGGCGCACTGATGGTTTGTATGTCTAATATTATAGAGAAACACAAACACAATAAAGTCCTTTATTTGTGCAATATAAATACACCACCTAACAAGGGAACTTTGCTTCCTTGGTACAGTATCTCCTTGGTGCTGCAGTTATTTTACAATTCGGCCTCCTGCCACATCCAGCTCCACAGGAAACTCAGGACTGCTGATCCCCCTAACTGAAGCGGTGCGCCATAATCCTGAGTGACACAAAACCATGCCCAGAAAAGCAAAGGATCTGTAATTCCTTGGTCCCACAATGCTCACGAAGAGGGCTTAACTTCCAGTATGCATCACGCAAAGCTTCTGTGAATGGGAGGGGAAATTCGCAGGCTCCCCACACAAACATGTGAACAGTGGAGCCGTCAGTCAAGCTTCTATTCAACAGCCCAACAAACTGCCAGGGTAGAGCAGATCTTGCAAGGGTCCCCTGACAAAAATTGAGAAAAGAAAAGCTCTTACTGTTACTTGTTGCTTCGGGAAAAGCTGCCTTTTGTCCATTCCAACTTTTGTTTTCCATGGTCTGTAAAATGTAAAGTATGTCCGCATCAGAAACGGAACATTATAAAAGGCTTAGATCATGTGTAAGGCCTCTTTCTTTCCCATTCACACCCAAACAGGTCGCTCTCTCATCCCACAACTTGGAAGTGAATCACGCAGGTTTGCTGCTAAGGTGGAAAAACTCAATGGAACACAATCAAATACAGTTGCATGAAAACGTTTGTGAACCCTTTGGAATTACCTGGATTTCTGCATTAATTACTCATAAAATGTGGTCTGATCTTCAACTAAGTCACAATATTAGACAAACACAATCTGTTTAAACTGATAACCCACAAACAATTGCAAACAATTGTACTTCTTCTTGTCAGTACTGAACACATTGCTTAAACATTCACAGTCTAGGTTGGAAAAAGTATGTGAACCTCTAGGCTAATGACTTCTCCAAAAGCTAATTGGAGGTGTGTGTTCCAATCAATGAGATGAGATTGGGGGTGTGGGTTGGAGGTGCCCTGCCCTATAAAAAAAGCACACATAGGTTGGTTACCGACAGAATCTGCTATTCTCAAGAAAGAGCTGTTCATGTGAACCATGTCCCGATCAAAAGAAATATCAGAGGACCTTAGAAGAAGAATTGTAGAGATGCATAAAGCTGGAAAGGCTACAAAAGCATTTCTAAAGGCTTGGGTGTCCATCAGTCACAGTAAGGAAATTCAGTACTGTTGCCACTCTCCCTAGGAGTGGGCGTCCTGCAAAGATCACGGCAAGAGCGCAGCGTGCAATGTTGAAGGAGGTGAAAAAGAGCCTTAGGGTAACAGCAAAGGACCTGCAGGAATCTCTTGAACTTGCCAAAGTCTCCGTTCATGTGTCCACTATCAGAAAAACACTGAACGAGAATGGTGTTAATGGAAGGACACCACGGAGGAAACCACTCCTGCACGTCTCAAGTCTCAAGCCTTTGGTCTTTGGCAGAAACGCGCAATGCTATGTTTGAAGGAAAAAAAGCACTATTAGTACAGGGGTCTCTCACCCTGGTCCTGGAGAGCCCCAGTCCAGTTAGTACAGGGGTCTCTCACCCTGGTCCTGGAGAGCCCCAGTCCAGTTAGTACAGGGGTCTCTCACCCTGGTCCTGAGGCCCCAGTCCAGTTAGTACTGGGGTCTCTAACCCTCGTCCTGCAAAGTTCCAGTGAAATTAAAATTTTCTGAAGATGTGTAATAATTCCACTGTGATCAATTAAAGAGGCCATTTGTTAAATTAAGAAACTTCGAGACTGTTCACCATAAAATCTTCTTCCCTCAAGGACCAGGACATGTCTTAAATGAATGGATTAATTCCTTCATTCATCAAAGTCTACAGGCGTTGCCAGTCATAAAAACAGGTGCCCTGTAAGACTGACTAGAGATGGCCCTCCAGGACCAAGGACACTAGCTCCCGAATCGTCTCGCCCTGTGTACCACAGCAATAATAAACACAGGAAAAAGCATCCTCTGGTTGCACTTCAAGGCCTGGACTCATTACGATACAGTCTGTACAGGACGATTCTGGTTCTGTTTACAAGCAGAGGAATAGCATTTGATCTCAGAATCAAAGGCAAGGTCTCGGTCTTTGATTGCAGGCAGGACCACACATGGGTAATGTCTTTTCAAGAAGATGGGAAGTAAATCTGAGTCTAATAAAGATAATAATAAGCAACTACTGCACTAAGAGCATTAAGAAGGTCTATAAAGAAAAAAATAAGAATAGAAAGTGATTAAACAAGTACCATGAGAGACTAACATGCAGCAGGGTGGCCCACCTTCTCTGGCTGACTCTGTGCTGGGGTGGAGGCCTTGTATCCTAGCTGGAGCAGCATGGCTTCTGCAGCATTCCTCTTGGACACCTTTTTATTGGGACCTGTTCCTGTGGCTATCTCACTGCCCACTTTGACCTAGAGCAGGCAAAAGGAAAATCACATCAGCCTCTTCAGGAGAAACAAAGGCAGGGTGCATGGTCCTGCTGACACGCTGGCACACATACTGGAAGCGGCTGTCAAGTTGCATGACCAGCTTGAAAGCAGGAACCACCAAAACTACACATCTTTATTTGAAATGCGCAATTGAAAATTACTCCCCCCTCAGTTTAAAAAGATATGCCTGGTACACATCCAAGACTGACAAAAGCATACTTCACTTGTTTCGAAGGCAAAGCAATTTATTTTATTTTACATCTGCAAATGCAAAGAAACTTGGAAAATGACTGTTTTTATAATGGCACAGTAGTTAATATGGTTATTGATCGTATAGCATGAAATGAAGGGTGAATAAGCTGATTCTTTCAGTTTATGCTGATCATGTAGATGCAGACAAATCGTACTGAAGGATGTTTATATTTTTACTGTTGGATGCAACCAATATTTCAGCAAGACCCCCAAGAAAGTCACTGCTTTTAAGACATCTTCTTGTCTCCTGAGATGGCCAACACTGCTCTGCATGAAGTTCACCCAGTGAAAATAAAGACTATGAACCACAAAGTACCTATTTTTAATATCTGAGAGAGTAAGGGCTGAAAATCAAAAACAGGAAATCCTCTGGTTTGGCCACAACAACATTATCTGATGCCTGTCCTGAAAAAAGTTTAATTAGCCGTAATCATTATTAACATGGCTTGTCACTTGAAGGATGATAAATAATTGAAGGAAATAACTGAAAGAAGGTCACTTGTAATCTAAGATGTCTCCTGCTAACGAAATCAGGAATGTTGTGGTGTGCAGTGATTTATAAGGGTGATTAGGCTAAATTTGCTTACTAGCCCTGGTTAATACCACATTCCAGCATGGTAATGTGATGCTGTTTAACCAATCATACGTTGTCCTAAGTTTAATCAGAATGAATCCTTACGAATCCACTGGCTTCCCCACTAGCTGACATTGTCTGAACCCTCTTCAACACCTGTCCCAAGGGGTTCCAGAAGACGTGTCAGGACAGACAGGTCAGGTAAGGGCACTCTGGAGGCCGCACTGCACACTTTCCCATATTCTTTGTTTGGAATCTTTATTGGCTGTTTTTCATTAAGCTTCAACACTCACTTGAACACAGTTTCCTTACAAAAAGGTGAGATGAGCTAACTGTATGATACACAGCAGTGGAACCAACTCAGGAGGAACAAAGCAAAAAAAAAATGGAAATGCAAGTGGCTTCTGTTACAGAGTAATAAATAAAGAAGAAGAAACAGGCCGCTTACTGTTGAAAGTAAATAAAATATCCTCTGTGGTTTATTTGCATTTAACCACAGGTATTGATTTATAGGGAGAACTGCATTAAATAAGCCAAAGAACAGAACCTCATTTATAAAGACAGCTTGAGCAGGGAACAATGTGGAAATTTTAGAAGCAACTGAGACTTACAAAAGAAACACACACAAAAACACTGCCTAATACCTCACTTTGAAAGATGAATGCAAAATCAGTTTTTATTGGTATTGCTTCAACTTCAAAACACTGCTCTCCAGTAAAGGCGAGATTACTGGGCTGGAAGCTAAAGTTAAAGAGACATAGGCAATACACTGAACACTGTTTTGCGGCACCTTCTGCCAGGCAAATGAACTCTCAGGAACACGGGAGATCTCAACTGATTTGCACTTAAGCTAAGATCAAAAGAAACCCTCTTTTAGGGCATCTCTGATCTCATTTTCTTTACTCGTGCCTATTTCACTACCTCAGCATTACAGAATCTTCCTTCTCCGTAGAAGCGGACACCACATGCCATAAAAATGTTTAAATGATCAGACTGACAATACAGATTTATGGGAAGTGGTCAATGCCCTGTTATTGCACTGATCAAAGCCAAAATGTGCAATGCGAACAACTACCAAATGAAATCTTTCTGCACTTGTGTGGGCCAGCAAAATGCCATTGCCATCAAGCTAAGATCATAAACATTTCAGCATCTGAGGACAAGATCGTGGGAGGTGGCTGGCAGCTAACACCACTTGCTAAACTAAACGGTTTTAGCTTTAGTCCTAGTCAGGCACACATAACAGATTCTGTGGCCACAGAACAGCAGCAGCACTCAAACAACTAATGTCCCAGATTCCCTTCTCAGTATGTAGTCTCCCCTTTAGTCTTCCCTGTAACCTCCCGGTGGCCTGAGAAACAAGTCACTTGCAGATTATTTTAGCTTCTTCTTGCTACTTCATGTTGGTATAAGAACACCTCCCAGACAGCAGTGGGGAGCAGTGGTGAGGGTTCTGCACTCATAACTGGAAGGCCGTGGGTGAGACACTGCTCTTGTACCCTTGACCCAAGAGCTTCACCTGAGCTGTTCCAGTAAAACACCCAGCCGTGTAAATAGGCGCAAACGCAAGGCGCTTTGGATGAAAGAGTCAGCTGAACAAATGAGCAAAATCTGTTCTGCGGGACACAAAAAATGGCGCGAAACTTTAAAAAAGAAGTCTAAAAGGGTTTGGAATGTAGCGTTCACTGGGAAGACGGTCAAACAGACTGCTGGTTTGCACATATTTCTTGATACAGCAAAAAAAAGAAACTTTTTTGCTGAAAGCATGGTAGGAACGTTACCTTTTTTCACAGATGTTTTCATAATTTGTTTTGCAAGCAGATAGGCGTAGTAAAAGCGACCGAACAGCTATCTGGGGATGCAATGCCCTGTAGTGTTATCTGTAGCTGGAGGCCAGCCTGGATGTGTCTGCTTGTGAACTGATCGATTACCTGCATGGTGAACTCCCTGCGTCGAGGCACTCCTCTCTCAGACAGCAGCACGTACTCCGGCTCCTTCTCCTTCTTGGCCTGCTGGATCTGTGCCAAGCGGCTGATGGGATTCATTCCCTGCCCATATTCTGGCCCAGCCTGACAGCACAGGGAGAACACATGAGCACAGGTGCTATCTGTTTTAATAAGAATGGTGCTACACACCATTTATCTCCCCTCCACCAGCACCAGTGTGCAGCCCCACCTGGATGATGCAATGGCAGCCATAGTGCACCAGTACACTCACCACACACCAGCTCTCAGTGGGGAGGAGAACATAGTGATGAGGCCAGTTCATAGATGGGGATTATTGGGAGGCCATGATTGATAAAGGCCAATGGGAAATTTGGCCATGACGCCAGGGTAAAAGTCCTACTCTTTTCGAGAATCACCCTGGGATTTTTAATCACCACATAGTGTCCCCGTTACTATACTGGGTCTTTAGGACCCACACAGACCGCAGGGTGAGTGCCCCCTACTGGCCCCCCAAACACCCCTTGTAACAGCAGCCTTAGTTTTTCCCAGGAGGTCTCCCGTCCAGGTACTGACCAGGCTCAACCCTGCTGAGCTCCAGTAGGTTTTTAGCTGTGAGTTGCAGGGCGATATAGCTGCTGGCATCAAAACTGAAAGCCTCAAGTGGCCTCCTTATCCCCAGCTGTGCCCACAATCTGCCTGTTCAGCCTGCCTCTCCACCCCCTTACCTTGAGTATGGTTTTGGGACGTTTCTTATAATGAAGTTTCGGTTTTTCAACCACAGGAAGGAAAGGCAGTTTCTTCAGCTCTTGTAAAACGGAGAGGGCCGCCCGTTTTTTGGAGAGTTTCTTGCTGTTCCCCTCTCCCTCCGCTGTGAACTCGCCTACCGTCACCCGTGTGAGGAAGCTCTTCATGTGCGGAGGACCACTTTCCTTGATGACCTGCAAGGGAACAGTGGAGTCAGCGAGGTCAGCTGCCTCCCTTCCTGCAGGAAGATGGTCAGGGAAGAACAGGGGGCAGCACCTAATGTCTGTACAATGAATACAAAGCCAATAGTTAATTAAAAGAGACATGGTCTTTAAACCCAGATCCGTCAGGACTAAGACTGAGGTGCATTAGTGAAAAACGAGTCCAGGGTTTGGGGGTGGAGGAGTGTATATGGTGGGTTGGTCTCTATGAAACAAACATTCACCTGCTGAGACTGAGGAGACAGACGAGCACTAGTGTCTCACAGGAGAACAGTCATACTTGAGCTTCTGTAACCTCTGTTACTGCCTCATTAGTTAATGCAAAAACTGTGTGGACAGGAGAACAAATCTGCAGTTTCTCAGAATTTCAGAAGAACAGAAGAGTCTCTTAGTTATGCCCAAGTATAATTTAATAAATAAGTAGATGGGATCCTGTTAAGTAGGTAAGGTGTGTTGGTTACATGCCAAAAACTCTGCAAAAGATATACACTACATAGTTCAATACATGTATCCAATAGGTCATAAAAACTCCACTCACAAAAAACTTATTTCATCAAGCATAAAGGTTCTTAGTGAAGTCATGCATGGTGTTTCATTTTTTTTCCATACACTACTGCAAATTTGAAAAGAGAATTTAAAAAGAAACATTTAGTTTTCCTCTTCCTTATCAGTTTCCTTGGCCTTACACATCTATCAAAAAATCTAAAACAAAAACAGTGTAGGTGGATTGCCCTCGAGGAGGTTAGATCTAGTGTTATACAGTACATCAGGAAACGGTGATTCTTTAATAAAAGAGGCTCACTGATTGTAAAAGGTCATTAGTTAATCAAACACAAGCATTGAGAAACACTTATCCTAGGTTGGCCACCGGAAAGGATGTAGGAGAATTTATATACTTTTCACTTCAAGGTTCACTAGCTTCAAGGTTTGAGATCCTCTGCATAATGAGAGAATTGTCCAAGCTTCATCTTCTGAGGTGAAGCACCAAAATAGTGTGAGAAATAATACTGCCTGTTATAATGCTACAGTATCACAGAAGCTTATACAACTGCTGAAGTAAATGTAGGTGAGGAGCTCTTCTTTTCTAGACAACAATGACCATTTTAACAATAATTAAGTGCTGAAATGTTCAAGTAGGGAGCTGCGTCAGCATGCATAGGCTGCAAAGGAACAAGTAATGGTCTATTCCTATTTTGCCTATTTTGAAACGATAAAGACTATGTATTTGAGCTCCGTGTTGATGTTCGTTTTAGTTTATAGTGAGTCAGCATTTCGATTCTTTTTTCTTTTCTGTTGTTTAGAATAATACATGACAGAGAACATCAGAGCTCAACATCATTAGTTTAAAAATAATGTTTTTTTTACACTTACATGCAATTAATTGTGTTAGTGACAACAAAATTGTGACTACAAAGAATGAGTTGGGCCGAACTGCCTGACACAAGATAAAGTGCAGCAAATTTTTAATCTTCTTTCCCTGGTTTGTGTCTTTAAATTCCAGCAAAACAACCCAATTCCTAACCTATTCTTATCATATTTTTATAAGTTCCTCTTACATCATGCCATTGATTTTTAAAAGCCTTGTTAAATGAATATGTTCATGACTTAAGTTGGAAAAGAACATCCTTCTTATGAAGCACGCTCAAGATGAAAAACAACAAGAGTTCAGCCAGCCTTGTGATAGTACTGATTTACTCCACAGCAGTTTGTACTCAACAGGAGCATTCCCTCTGTCATCATTTTGGGTGAAAGATGTAGCTCAAGGGGATCCTCACCTTCGAGGATCAAGAAGATCTTGTGGCCTCACAAAGAAACATTTGCAGAATAATATCGTTAGCATAAACAAATAAAATGATTTTCCAGAAGCACCCTGCTATGTGAAAACATTATAAGTTATGTAGTGAACTCCCTGTTGTTCTTTTTCCACACTATCCTGGATCTGGGAAACAATGTAAAGACTTTTCCCAGAGATCTATGCCTTGCCTCTCCAACACAGTAACCCTATGAAAATGAAACAGCTTTCGCTTTCTACTTTCTGGAAGGGATTTAAATCCAAACCCAGAGTGCCCACACACGACAAGTAAAATGCCTTTTACCTATAAAGTGCAAGATGTCTTACACTTGCTCTATTTTTGATGTATTCCTCTGGCTCCAGCCACTTCAGTGTCTGTGATTCTGTCTGATGTAGCTGATCCTGTAGCTCAAGTAGCACAAAGCACAATTAGCGCAATCCAGAGTCATTAAGTAATCTTTACACTTAGAAAAAAAACATTTACGTAAGAAAAAATAATGGCACAGCAATAAGCCTGCGAGACTCCAGGCTTTAAACAGGCTTGGCTTAGTGAGCTCTTTAGATATCTAGCTGCAGAGGGTTGAAGCCCTGAAGAATAGATCTTTTGTGTATTTCGTCAATGCACTTGCCCTCAAGGAAAGTTTCTGAGCACATCACATGGGGGTTCTTGGATAATAACTTGAAAAATACTTCTCTATATATTTCGTGATGAAATTAAAACCTTTACAGACAATTTATGTCTGCTCACTCTCCATGAGAGAACCTAAAACTTCAGTTTTTAATTTTGCCAGAAGATTTGATCTTTAATAAAATGATCTTTTACAAAAACCTATTTCCTATTTCATATAGTATGATAAAAGGTACAGTACAATAAAGATTGGTTCAAGCTTCTTAGAGAACAAAAACATCTACATTAATAAAGCAAAGAACTGAATTTGATTTCTTTTGAAATAAAGCTATAATGAAAAAACAAGTGAATGTGTACCAATTAAAGCATTCACATTTACATTACAAGCAATAGCTTTACAATGGATTAATTAGACACTGACACAAGATGCTGATGAATTGTGCTCAAAAAGCTAATCACTTTTACAGATGTAAGGGCTAATGAATGCAAAAGTTATTTACAAAGGCAGAAGAAAATGTTGGTAATTGATACAGAAGTAAAGATAAAAACACAATGATAAAAGGGTAACTAAGTAAGACAGCTATAAAGCCAGAGAGACTTTTTTTTTTTGAGCAAACTGTAAATTAACCGCAGACCCACAGAATGATTTGACAGTCTGGGAAATGGTCAGTTATATACTTCCCAAGAGAGAAGTGCACTAGAACATAAGCAATTGACTAATAATAATTAATGATAAAATCAAGGATGCTACCATGGAATTCATTTAGGACTAAAATCAGGAAACGCGCAAAAAGTGGTGGGAGTCTGGTCAGCCTTGATGTTGAAGCTGATTCCAGGGAATCCTTCAAAAGAACAGCTGTTTAAGCCCCTCTGAAGTGCTAGCCACACAAGATGGACTGGCTGAGCTCTTCTCATTTGTATCCTCTCTAATGCTCAAATTCAGCACATATGGCACATCAAAACATACAGATATATCCCACTAACATCCCATGGTCTCATATGTAAGATGAGACACTTTCCAAAACAACGTCCAAAGGTCATGAAAATGTAGGCAAAGACAGGTCTGCACATGAATAGCTTATTTCACATCTCCCGTGCAAAGTTTTGGTTCCATCATGACACAGCTTTAGCTCCGGAAACGTGTAACTTCTTTAAAAGTGAAACTTGAGTGAAGCAATAATTGGTTGTCACTGGCTTCACGGACACAGAATTGAACCGCGAGTCTGAACTTTCAAGACAGCTATGGGTGCCAGGTTACCCATCAATCTTAAGGCATTCAGAGTTACCATATCTGTATGAAAAAATAGGGGCACGTTTCAAGAGGTGGTGATCAGCTCAACTAAGCCACCAAAACTAAGCACACTGTAACTGTTGGAGCACAGCACACTGAGAACCTTGGGAAATTTCCTGTCCTTGTCAATATTCTTTGCACCTCAAATAAAGAGGTGTTTTTTCATCTGGTCTGCGCACACGTTGTGTGCAAACATGACTTTCTCTTGGACTGTGGAACACAGGTCTAACGCAGTTAGGAGAGGTTAATGAAAAAGGATGTTACACAAGAGTTGCAGATGCTTGATTGAGAAGAGGAATTTGACAAAAATTCATCTTGATTCCAAGCACACAGACAAAAACCTGAAACTATGTGATTGATCGCAGCACTATTTAGATAGTCAGGAGCACAAAAGTAAAAAATGATTTCAACTCATAAAGCAAGGCAAAGGTGATGCTAACAGCTATACTTCTAGATGTATTATATATACATATCAACCAATTCTAAAAACAGAGGGGATTCAAAGATACAGTAGGACTGATGTATGATTTTGTAATCTTCTACACACTTTCCTAAACAGGAGGCACTTTTTTACACAAAGGGTTGTGGGAACATAGAACAAGATCTTCCACGAAACAGCTTGGCAAAAATCCTAAAATCTCTCAGCTAATGACAAGCAATTGGGCTTTATGGGTTGAATGACCTCCTGATGTTTGTAACCCTTCTTAAACTCTTCTTTCCATTTTATTTGAGAATTTTTGACAGTACTGTGTTTTAACACAGGCTTGCAACAAGACAAGCCACAGGCAAGCTAGGCAGAGCCTTCCTTCGTTTTTAACACCTAGGCTAGCAAACATAAAAATAAACAAATGAGAAAGAATCGCATAACCTTCATCAATGCACCTATCCTCCTTTCCAATCCTGTTAAGCTCACATCTTCCAGCATGCAGTGTGAGTAAAGCACAGGAGACACACAGCAGGCAGGACACGATTGGGTTTCACTTCCTCTGGCAAAAGGGGGATTTTAGAGGGGAAATAAGCTGTACAAAAACATGCAAAGAATTCTTCTGGAAGCGCTGCTAGATGTATCTCCATCTGTAACTCTTGTTACAGACGTTACATCGCAAAATCTGTAACAAGATCTGTAACTCTTGTAAGAGATGAGACCAAATAAAATTTGTCTTTTCGCATACCCCAGCTTGCTCTCCATGAGACACACAGACAGGGAGAGAAGCTTGGGGTCAGAGCGCAGGGTCAGCCATTGTACAGCACCCCTGGAGCAGTTGGGGTTAAGGGCCTTGCTCAGGGGCCCAACGGAGAAGGATTCCTCTGCTGGCTGCGGGATTTGAACCGGCAACCTCCCAGCCACAGGCGCAGATCCTTAACCACAGAGCCACCGCACCGTTCCAAATCATGGAGAACAAACTGTTATGTCAATAATATCTGATTCTATCCAATTGCATCTTCGGAATCAATTGCTTTTTCCTTCTCTGGGAAAGGGAACGTTCCTTGCTTTACACATTAAATGTGTTTGGACCACATGATTTACTTGAAAGCTAGCCTGGCGTCATTTCTTCTGTTCCCAAAGATAGTGCTCACCTCAAAACTGACGAGCAGGTTCCTCTTCAGCGCAATCTCGTACACCAGGCTGATTTCAGACTTGCTGGCATCGCTGGTCTGCTCGGCCTCGTCCTTCTCCTCTGGACTCTACAACATTTATCGAAGAACTAGTGATAATAAAACCTAGACAAACTTGCCGGAAGGGGGAAAGGAACTATGTATACTGTACTCTCCAGCTCGATACACCTTAAACAACATGTTCTGAACTTCAACCTTACTATCCCAGTCTTTCGCAAACAATATTTGTTTACAATTCAATTAAAGTAAATGTCACTGCTATTTGAATACCTCTTGCCATGGGATTTAAATATTAAATTATCAAGAAAAAAGCTCATTGCATGTCATTGTCACAAATGCATTGATTAGCCCAATGTTTCCCAGTCTTTTCCAAACTAAGGCCCACTTGCTTTAGTAAAAATCTTGTTTGACACACTAAACCCAACACCACCTCTAAGAAACATTTAAACAAAAGACTGTTTGTGTACAGGTAGTTCTTGATTCACACACTCTTATTTTGGACATTTTTGAATGCAATATATACCACTTTTTTCATTTAGTACACAGCTTTTTCTCATTTTCACATGCATGGTCAGCAGCAGGACAACAAATGTACCCAGCTGAGTGCCAAGATGAGAAGCAACACACAGGCCACCTTTCACCACACACCTTCTCTCGCTCACATCCTCACTGTAAGGTAAGCATATTTATTCTGCTGACTATTGGCATAAGGTAATTAAGACGGATTTGTGTCTTAAAGTGTTTGAGTAAAATAAATCTATACAGTTTCTGTACCATGTGTTTATAAAACCTGAAATATAATCAATAAAAAGTTCAACAAAAAATGAAAAAATGCTGAAAATATTAATATACACTGAGTGCACAAAACATTAGGGACGCCTGCTCTTTCCTTGAAATAGACCGACCGTGTGAATCCAGGTGAAAGCTATGATCCCTAATTCATTTCACCTGTTAAATCCACTTCAATCAGTGTGGTTGAAGGGGAGGAGACAGATTAAAGAAGGATTTTTAAGGCTTAAGACAACTGAGACATGGATTAGGTATGTGAGGGAGAATAGTAAAAAAATATATATTTTTGTGTCCTTGGGTATGATGGTAGGTGCGCAATGGTTTGAGTGTTGCTATGTTTTTCATGTTCAACAGTGTCCCGTGTGCATCTGGAATGGTCCACCACCCAGAAGACATCCAGCCAACAGCAACCCAGTGGTGGAAAATGGCTCATCCATGAAAGAGGTGAAAGAAGGCCGACACAAACCGTGCAGATCAACAGACGGTCTACAGTTAGCCACCCGATAGTCCAGTACAACACTTTTGCCGAAAGACCCATAAAAGAATGTACAACTCATCACACCTTCACACGAATGGGGTATGGCATCTGACAGCCTTACAGAGTTCAACCTCTTTCAGCAAAAAACAAGAAACTGCAAACATTCAGCTTTTTGCAGTTTTTCTGCCCCATCACCAGATCTCAATCTACTTGAACATCAGTGGGCAGAGGTGGAACGAGCCATTCGGAGTAGAGATCCAGTACCAGCCAACCCAACACAACTGTGGGAAGCGCTGGAGTCAGCATGGGCGAGCACACCTGTGGAACGCTTTTGACACCTTGCTGACCTCATGCCCCAGCGAACCGAGACTGTTCAAAAGGGGGTGCAACACAATACTAGAAAGGCATCCCTAATGTTTTGAACACTCAGTTCAGTCTACAATTAACAATCGTTTGCAAGAAAGGAAAATGTGCAACGTTGCTTATGAGACTAAAGAGAATTGAAAAGACCCGTGAAGAGTAAGGACTCATGGTCACAGTGCTGTATAGAAGCACTGTGGGCACATTACTCATGCATTCTCAACATCATTCACCAAGTCTTCCCTTCACATTTCATTTGACAGTGCTAAATATGAGCAAACATTGTATATATCCATTTCAATACAACCATATAAACTGTTTACAAGGATAAGTGTGTGTTTGTTCGTATTGTTTTTATTCAGGAGCTCTACCCTCTGAGTGGAACCCAGATTTATTTGGGTTGTTGACAACTGCTCTCGATTTCCTCCCATCTTCCAAAGACATACTTGCTAGATTAAAAGGTGTCTCTGAAGCTGTGCATACAACGGTCATTGCTGGGTCATTCCTGGGTCTCGATATTCGTATTCGTACACGGCATTTGTGACAAGACAGTTCAGTTCTTTCAAGAAGCAAAACTAGAAGTTAGTTGGAAGCCAGTTTCTAAAATCTTCTTAGATTGCCCTAGTTTTCAGAAATTATTAGACACAATGAACCTGTTGAGCCATTAAGTAGGCCTAAATTAAAAAAATATATTTAGTTTAAAAAAGAAAGCGTCAAAATTGATATCACGGCCTACGTTTCATTGTTGCCGCCTTTCAAAATCATGAACTAATTTCGATATCAGTTCACATACTGTATATAAAGCAAAAATGAACTATATTCTGAAAGAGTTCGGCCTGTTACTTGCTTATTTCCTTATTTTAGTAAAACAATGAAGTAGTGGCCATTGAGGGCTCCCACAAATTGCAAGGAATGCGCAAGAAATGTTGTACATTAGTACATTTTAACAGTGCCACATTCCATTCATATTCGTTTTTTCACTGAATGGCCTTTACAGCTTCTATACAGGTTCAACCCTCCACTTAGTGCCATGTTGCCTAGTAACACAGAAGGTCTATTTGGGCGGGGTTCTGGACTCATAAGTAGATGGTTGTGGGTTCAAATTGTCATTTTTCACAATTAAATCTTTTATAATTTACTTAGTTTTCTCTCTGGCTTATTCCAGAACTCCACAGCACACCTGCATATCTCCGATGGCAAGTCATTGCCTCCACACACCGGATAAGAAAAGAGATAATAAGATTCTGCTTGTGTGAAAATTGATCAAAAGGCTTGCAAGCTAAGCAAGATTTAATTTATTTCTTGACAAACAAGACTTCTAGTGACAAGAGCCTTGCATAGCCCCATTGTTCTCAAGCACTTGCAGACAGATAGGTCTCCTGCACTTTGCAAAAAGATAACTTTGTTGTGCTTTACTTAAGCATGAGTGGTGATAAATAATGCAGGTAATTTAAAACATTTTACACATTTACAGCCGTGCTGGACTGCATAGATTTGTGATGTGGTCAGTACTTGTCCTGTCAGAGAGTCTAATTCTATTTGTGACACAGTCCAGACACAGCACCGTATCCTTGGAGGTAACAGACCGAGATCTCAGCCTTGTATGTGCCACCGAGTTTCCCTTGAAATATGTGGAATATGGAAATTCAAGCAATAATTTTATGCCCTCTTTAGAATCAGACGTATTTAAGGGCATCGCACACTAAATATTTTCATTATTATTGCAAACACTGCAATTTTTGCCAGTTACTTCTTTTTTTTTTATCGTAAAGGAACAGACGACTCCCTGCTAATATTCGTCTTCTGTAACAGCAGCAATAAAACCAGCCATTACCACGGCAACAGTGAAACATAACGCTTAAACCTTCATTAAAAAGCAGATAGTTATCTCCTCAGTGGGCCCCAGAGTCAATCAAACGTTAAAGAAGCTGTCAAAGCATGGTGATGTATATATTTTAATAAGATCATTTGCTGAGATAATCTGGATCTGTAGACTCAGTTTTGTCTGAGTGGGGAGATTAGTTCTCTCTGTGGCAAGAGCATATTTATCTTTTCCATGCCTTGCTAATTCTCAGATGAAAACGCGATAAATACAATTTTATGCAGGTACAGTGTTCCTTCTCAAAAGGAAAGCTTCTTAAAAACGAAAGACAGTAATAAAAGTAATAACTATTTTGCATTATTTTTAAACTCTTAAGGCTGTTGCCAAAACTGAAAGTGGTGTTTCCGTACTGTCCTGTAATGTCTTTGGAATTGCATATCTGATCTATAAAAACAAACAGTAACTCAAAGCAAACAGTAAACACAAGCCAGGCTGTAAAAAATCTATTATATTGTGTTTGATTTTTTCTTCCTTACTTTGAGGCAACTCTAGGCTCTGAGGTGAAGGATTATCAAGAAGTATCAACACACCACAGAGCAGCTGTGATACCCCAGTAAATAAGGCTGCTTTCCCAAACAGTGGCAGAGGCCGATGGATGAAATCTCAATGTGTAACATGTCCCAGACGGGGATAACTCTTTCTGTCAGGGCAATAAGATCCAAAGATTGTAACCTTTCAAGTCTGTGAACAAAGGCCATATCAACAAGTGGACATGGACCCTGAACAGCACTTCTAATGAATGGTTCATTGCCAAAAGGGGAGAAAACTCCAAATCAATCTTATATCTTTAGAAACTCAGGATTAATTCCTTTTTTTATTGTTCTAGTCGGGAGTTCTCTACTAATCGGCACAGCGGAGGCATCAACAATGTCTCAAACCCAATAAAAAATGTCCTGCTGTGTCCTGAAAGGAAAAAGCCATCCAATCCCTTGATCCCTAGTTGCTTTGTACTCTGAGTTCTCAATAGAAGAACTGCAATAGCAGCTGAACAGAGAAAACAGTATATTATGAGATGACTGTATCCCACAGTGACAAGAAGAGAGCTGAAAGAAAACCAGGATTAAAAGTCAGGATTTAAAAAAAAAAACTTAAACGCTGTGAAACGTGCTTCACTCTACAGGACCTGAAATGTTATCACTTTCTATTCAAACCACTGCATTTTGTGATTTGGATAAAAAAAAAGTTTTCTAATGAGGAACTATGAATATTTACGCCACCCATTTTCTTCATTTCCCTACACGTCCCAGTAACAGCCTGATTCAACTGCCATCTACCAACTGCAATGTTATAGTTCACACCCGAAATGTGAGCCTCATGGCTTAATTTTTTCACTTGCACAACCAGGTGAAAGTCAGGTTCTGATTAGCAAAGGAACACTTTTAACATGTGGATAGATGAGTCAGGTGGTGTCCTGTATCAATGCACTCCTTTTCAAGAAATGCTTTCACCCTAATTGTGCTTTTGCACCAACGTGAAATGTGTAGATTTTAAAGAGGTTGGTGATGGGGTGTAACACTTGCAAAAACTCCCAATTTACATGGCAAAACTAGTAACAGAAAATTCACTTTGAGCATTTCAGCATTGTTGCAAGATCAAATAAATAAATGGATTTACAGTTCCTATTAAACATTTTCACTTATTCTCTATTGTTCTCTTTGTAAACCATTAGTAAGGTATAAACTACAATTTTGGTTAAAATCTTCAGTAATCCACTTTTGCCTCCAGTTTGCTTCATTATGATTTGGCATGAAAGCCGAAGAATCTTCAAGAAAAGCATATACAACAGCTCACTGAGTGGGTAAAAAAAATAACCAACCCCTCCAGCAATAAAGATGGATATCAATCTGAATGAGACTTACGCCCCCAGGTATTTACAGCATACAGTATGTGTCCCTCAATTTGTAAAGCAATACGCTGCAGCAATAATTTACAAAGAACACATTATGGAGACAGGAGTGCTAGACAGAACTAGTGAGCTGCCAAAATGTCTTAAATAACAATTGTTGACGCCAAGCAAGTTGCATATACTGTAATTTGATTTCCGGCAGAGATAAGATTAAAATAATCATCCTTAACATGGAATAGCTCAGATCTACAGTGGATGTGATTCACATGATCAGGTAGTATTTTTTAATCATGAAATGTCTGCCTGCTCAACACTGGATTGCTGAAGTAACAAGCACATTAACAATAAAAGGGTGCAGTTCAGCCACAGTCTGAGATTTGAGATTTGGGCGCTCCGAGAGAAAGGAGAAAGGGAAAGGTTCTGACTGGCCTGTTTCTGGAGGGAGAGGAAAGGGAAGACTTGGTTACCTGTGGAGGTTTTTCAGGAATAGGCTCATTACGGAGGACCTGAAGGGCTTTCATTGCAGCATTGTGTCTGGCTGCTTGTCGGGTCCGGCCTTCTCCTACAAACTCACTGTTCCCCACCATCAGCTGGACATAAAATATCTTAGGCACTGGGTAATGGTACCTAGGTTGGAAACAAGTCAAAAGGGAAAACAGGGTTTTGATTTATAAAAGGATTAAGTTATCAAAACGTGGCATTTTTATTGCCTTAAACAAACCAGACACCAGACAGGAAATAATAAATACATAAGAACTTAAGAAAGGTTATGAACGACAGGAGACCCATCATCCCATCTTGCTCGTTTGGTAGTTAGTAGTAAATTCAGCTCAAGGTCTCATCCAGCCGTTTTGTGAAAGACGTCATGGTATCTGCTTGGACAATATGGCAGCGTGATTGGTTCCACATTCCCCCCACCCTTGGGTAAAGAAGTTCCTCCTGTTCTTGGTTTAAAATACACTTCCCTGTCCTTCAAAGGCTATAAATTAAAAGGCCATTCTTTTTCAATGAAGACTCAAAAATCCTACAAACAAAACTGAAAGCAGGTCTTTCTGTTGGCAATTCCACAAGCTGTGCTCAGGAAAGCAAGAGAGCTGAGAAAATTAGCTCTCAGTGTACCACTGTCGTTATATCAATGCAATATGGGAGGAAGAACAAAGAAGCACTTCAGGATGAGAAACGTCATAGTTCGGGAACTGGACGTTTGTAGGGAAAGCCGCAGGGTAGAGCAAATCTCAGAAACAAAACGAGCCATTCTATCAAAAACCAAACCAAAAAGTCATTTTAATGTGCAACGCTCAAAACATGTGTTTTACACACTCACTGCTCTCCCAAATGCCAACTGGTCTCTAAAGCTACAGCAGGGCTCTATCAAAACTTGACAACAAACAAGCCACAGGCTTCAGGAAAAGACTGAAGCATAATGCTGAGGCTACTGAAAACAGAAAAAGAGGGTCCAGTAACTGCCTTATTCAAGGCCATCTCTTTACCAACTGCTGTCTGCTGCGAAATTGTGGCTCTCCATCAGCTCTGGATGAAAAAACAAAAAAATAAGGTGCGTATAGTATTTGATTTTTAATATTTCCAATTTTTTTTTGTCTCAACAAGGCAGAGCTGTTTCAGCCTCATTAATTTTTTAGATTTAGAGGGCTGCTAGTGCTCTGAGACTAACAAAAAGGAGAATCACAGTGGCCTATGACCCACGATTTGTTTTACGTAGGACTGGTTTGAAAGTAAATGGAAGGTTTTTCTTTCCTGACACACATTCTTAAATACAGCAGATAAAGGTCTCATCTGACAGACTGAATGTTTACATCACAAGCTCATACAGTTTGCAAAGAACAGATTTCCCAAACCACAAACAAATATGGAAAGGTTCTGAATCCCACTCCAAGAAAAATAGCTGGCTTACAAACCTGCAAGCTGCAATATAATGTTACTATGACAATCAGTGCTAAATCCAAGTGTTTTCATTGCAGTTGCCTCTCATAAAATAAGTCGCAGGATACTAAATAAGAAAACTGAACCGTGAGATTTTCTCATACATCTGAAATAAAAGTTCTGCAAACGTTAGGCACAAAATATAAGAAACAACTGCAAGGTTGCCCACACTGTGTTAATAACTTTTTAAGGGGATCTGCATTTCCAACTGAGATCGGGAATGTGATTTCTGTGCCATGTTGTTGAAGTCGATACCCAGGCTTCTTTCAAGACAAAACTGGATAAGACCCTTCAGTCAGGACAGGAGTCACTTCTTTGCGCTAAGTGCTGTGGGAGTATGGAACAAGCTACCCAGGCATATTGTTGAAGATGATATTCTGGCTTTTTTCAAGACATAGCTAGATGAGACCATTGAATCAATTAGCTACTGGGACACCAAGCCATATGGGACAAATGGCCCCCTCTTGTTGGACACCTTTCTGGTCTTATGTGCCACACAAAAGTTTGAATCTCTGCTGAAACAGAAGTGTGTTTCCTATTATCTAACTTAAAAAAAATGTTATAGGGGCTGTTTTCCTATTGTGGTGCAGGTGTTGCAGAAAGCAAATGGGGTCACCAAACAAACAAAGCATGAATCAAAACACAAATCATATAAAGATCCACAACAAAAGCTTTTCTCATTCACTGCATAATTCATATTTAAAAAAAATTAACATAATACAAAAACAGCAATTCATACTATTGACAAGATAAAAGGGAGGCCAAGAAAATGTAAAAGCTGACCAATAAATATTGGTTAATGGGTCTTTTGATGTTTGTTTTCCTTTATATACCCAGTCTGTCAAAATGTATTCATAACTCTAATAAAAGAGGAACAAAAAACAATCTGACAGAAAGACTAGATAATGTCACCCTTTTGCTGAAAAAAGGCATCATATTGTAAACTTAATAGCATTGCACACAGCAAACAATTTTATATATCTAAACAATTTAAGTTCAGGAAAAATGAGGGTCATTATTTATTCACACCCCTGGAGTGAGTATTTTGTAAATTATCTTCTGGCGCCCCCTGTCTGAGAGGGTAGTTTATAACGGTCCACCAGACCCTTTGGTTTCCATTAGTGAACAATCCTCTGGAGTTTGGAATGGACAGCATTGGAGTTGTTTAAAAAATGACCCCCCCACTACACACACACACACATCATTTCAATATGAGCTTCCAAACGTAAACCTCAATTTTCATTTCATCGGACAATTCCAATTGCTATTTTTAGAGATAAGATCACTTTATTGGCCATATACATTTTCTTGCATTAGGAATTTGTGTTTTCGCATACCCCAGCTTGCTCTCTGTGAGACACACAGACAGGGAGAGAAGCTTGGGGTCAGAGCGCAGGGTCAGCCATTTATACAGTGCCCCTGGAGCAGTTGGGGTTCAGGGCCTTGCTCAGGGGCCCAACGGAGTAGGAGTCCTCTGCTGGCAATTCCTCTGTTCGGGATACGAACCGGCAACCTTCCAGCCACGGACACAGGGCCTTAGCCACAGAGCCACCATACCGCCCTAGCGGTGCTTTAGACACTTCCTTTGCCACCCAGCCATTAAATGCCACATTCATGATCACAATAATACAATAGTATTATTATATATCATTATATAATATCTTATATAACTGATATTATATTAGGATTATATCAGTATTTTTCACCAAAGATGACAATTTCTGTTCAAGATCTTACTGGACTTACAGTTCCCTCCCACACCACCTGAAGCCTTCAGAGTCGTCAATATACAGTGCAGAAAAAAGGTTTCTGAACACCTTAGGTAGGACCATATTCTCAAATATCTCATTTGCCTTCATGAAGGTCTTAATAAAAGATGAAGATAACAAAGATATACAGTTCTTGGATTATTTAACTAAATGATCCAACACATAACTAATACCCTTGTATGAATATGTGAACCCTCAGATTCAGTAACTGCTGGTATTGCCTTCAGAAGCAAGCTAGCCCTTCGAGTTCCATGGTATTTGATGGACAAGTGGTACTGTACGTCCACGCATTTAGAAAAAGAGACCACTGCTTCCGTTAGAAACAGCATTTAGCACACCTTGCACCAGCTTTAAAATGCATGCAGAAGTGGCTGGAAAAAGTAAGCTACATCTCTGAAGTCAGCACAGTACGAAATTCAAATCCCGGTTTTATGACGGGCCCCAGACGAATGGGACTCTTGCTCTTTAAAAAGCGTGCATCCGTCGCACCAGTAAAAAAAAAAAGGCCGCATTTTTGCTGCAAGTTAGTGTTTATTTTCCCCATGTGGGCTGGGAGCAGCAGAGTGCAGCTCAGGTCGTCCAAGGGTGGGTCCGCCATCGCCTGTCAAGCGGAACCCGGATCTCAAAGGAAATGCCAAACGCAACACTGGATCCGGCCAGGATAGCTGAGCGCTAATCGGCACCACACACTCTGGTTACAGGTGCAGGGAACGCGGCCGTCCCCGGTGCTCGGAGGAGGCCCTCTGTGGAACGTGGGAAAATGACTGCCGACACACTGCGGCAGATTAAACCCAATAAACAATCCAAATTCACAACCGATCCACGTCTGGTCCGAATTACAGGGAATACAATCCAGACGGGGAACACCTAGAGGCTGGGTGGGAGGACCGGCCCACCAGTCTTAAAATCACTGCATTCTCGTATCGTGCGTCCGTGTGTGTATGTGTGTGTGCAAGAGGGAAAGCTTTGATTACACGATCTCACACACAAAGGAAAGCTGGGTTTTTTTTAACCCGCATCCTTTACTAACATTTTACTGTTTCCTTGTAAGAAACAGACCCGAGGGTACAGATATTACATTTTATTGCAATGGCAAAGCTATGTCATTCTGTCAAATGTTATTGTGTCACTTCAATCTAGCATGTGGAGATAATTAAACCAGCTAACAAACTGAAATACTTTACAGTTTACAGTATAGCACAGCAAAGGCACCACTGAATCCAGTAATTAGTCATTTTGTATGGGTAAATCATCGCAAATTAGTCATTTAATTTCATAAACCAAAAATCACTTTGATGGTCCAGAAGATTAATTAATCACAACATTAAAGAGCTTTAATATTACCAATGGTATCCTTGAATCATCATTAGTGCCGAGCTGTCTGGGAATGTTTATTTCTAGTTCATGCAATATCATCATGTTTCAGTCAACATTAAACAGAGATGAAACAGCAAGCTACCACATAATGTAATTTGAACAAGTCAATCAAAACACACCACTGACACAAACCAACAATCCGTAATAAGCTAATTAGACCAGGAAATGCTTGAGGGACTCGATCTGTCAGCTAGCCTGGGAATGCTTGGTAATTCCTCGGGAAGAGTTGGAAGTTGCTAAAAGACGCCTGGTCCTCCCTCCTTCACATGGAGTCACCATATCTCACACCAGGACAAACGGACTAAAAATGGATGAATGGGCAAGTATTCTAAGATTAGGAAGAACTAATAACGGTGACGGATTCCACCAGCGTGCCACTGTCGTGTCTCAGATGCTTTTCACAGTGATGCTCGGACAACAATTAAAACAGCCCATAGGCTGAAATGCTGTTGGATTCAGTGGCTCCAACATCAAATGAGATTATCTGTCATTCAATTATTATTCAATAACCTACCAACTACCACATGGAGAGGGAGACAAATGGCCTCTTCATGCTCTGTAACTCTTAAGTTCTTGTGTCCACAATGTAACAGAACAGAATCATTTGTGCAGAGCTGTAAGTACTCTAACATCTTAAATATCGAGATGTGCTACACTAAAAGCATTTCTGGCAATGTGGTCTCTGAAAGTTGTACCACTTCTGAAACGTGGCAGAGAGCACCCCAAAATTAGACCTTGTCTAATCCTGGTCAACAATACCAGTTAGGCTGCTTTTAACATCTTTTTATCCCATTAGATAAAAGTGATTTTGAGCTTTACAGTGGCACAGTTCTTTGGTGAAATTTCCTTTTCATTTTTTTTCTTACTCATTTAAAAAAAAAAACTGTTTAATTAGGACTGTTCTGGAAAATGCAGCACTCTCATTTTTGTGCATCAATCATAAAGAAAGCAGGTTTTTCAGTTTTCGCAAATACAAATGTCTAGACTTAACGGAGTCGCATTCTGAAATTTCAGATCTAGTGCATACTAAGCTTACCCTCACAACAGGTAGCACAAGTAAGGTGACACACAGAGCAATGCTCATTGTTTCTTTGTTTTTTCCGGGTTTAGGTTCAACAAAATACAGGGACTACAGTGCACTGTGGGATATATCTGGGGTGATGTATGTTACAGTACAGAACAATTAAGGAGAATAAATCTCTGCCCTTGCAAGTCTGAATCCATTCACTTCTAGTCTTATCTTTCAACCCCCAGGCTAGAATAAAATGACAGCATGTACAAATGCCAGTGGAATATTCAATGCATGTGCCATTAGCAGATACTCATGCTGACAGCAACAAGTGGAAACAGTATTATAACTTCCCCGATTCTCCTGATGCAGTGGGTAATGCTGAAAGAGCACTGCTCATTCTGCCCACTGCAGTGCCCACGGAAGACCGTGACAGTCCTCAACGCTGAATCTGGTACCCACGCAAGCACTCCGCTATAATGAAATAATTCCTTACAAGTGAGGTAAAGATATGACCTCAGAAAGCAAATCGCAATTACGTTACCAAGTTACACTTTCCAGCCTGTCTCACTTCCCTCTTTCTTTCTGCTGCGGAGCTGTGGCGCAGCTCAGCTTCAGCCGGGCGTTTCTGAGAGACAGGAGGAAGAAAAGCGCAGCACGAGAGTTGTTAACGCAGCCAGAAAGCTCTTGCCTGTCCAGAAGCCGGTAAGACAAATACCGACTTGATCAGTCACCTGGACAGTTCTTTTGAAAAGCGAGATGCCGAGGGTTTTTCAGTCGGGGGGGAATGGAGGGAGGGCTCAGCAGCAGCAGACAATCACCAGCCAGGACAGCTCCTTCTTTGTCCCGGCACTGCGTCTCAACACCAGTGTCCATTACGTGCCCCGAGATGCTGATGACTTCCATCCATCTCTCCTCTTTAGGACTCCTCTTACCACAGGGGCCCGCCACTGGGAAAATGCAACAAGCCTGGGACTCTTAGCACTATTCCCCCCCCCCCCTCCCCACCATGGAAAATCAAATAAAATGTCTCGCTGCCAAAATCCAACAAAGGCCAAAAATGAAAAACAGAAAACATCTCCGTGCCAAACGTACGGGGTTTCCGATGAGCCAAATAAACGGAACCAGCAAACACTGTCATGAAATTTGAAAAGATTTAGATGGAATTCAAAGACTGGGGGGGAAACACCAGGCGGATAAGTAATGCAGACAAGCACATTACATGCAAGTGGCAAAAACAAACTAGTGACACAAAATGGGAAACATTGAGCGAGAACAGGCTACTTCTGAAAAAGACTTCAAATGCTTATGTTGACACATAGTTTAGATCTTTTGGACAATGTGGGAAGCAATAAAAAGGCAAACATTAGAGTATTCCATGCTGAAAAGAGGAGAAAAGAAACACAATGTTTCGGCTGGGAAGCCTTCTTCGGGTGTCAAGTAAATAAATCTTTACTTGTTCCTTTGCAGCCTACGCAAGCTGACACAGCTACCTACTTAAAACATTAGTATATATATAATTAAAAGTAAAGATATTTCAAAATTGTATAATGTACTAGTAAGACCTCATTTTCAATATTCTGGACAAATTTGGCGAGCATGTTACAAAAATATATTGCTCTGGAAGCAGAGCAGAGCCACTACATACATTAGCAGGCATATGCTGTAGTAATACCCTGTCCTGACAGGCCAAAAGACTACTAGAGGACCCGGTCCAAGTATTCCAAATCCTCAAAGGCATTGACAAAGTCAAACCACTGGGACCCTTCAGTAGAAAAGAGTAAAAACATGAAGCAGAGGACACAGATGGAAACTATGTTGAACTGCTTTTGAGACCTGCAACTTCATGCAAAAGGTTGTGGGAGTTTGGATCTAGTTACCCAGCCACGTTGCTCAAGCCGATACCCTGACTTCTTTCAAGAAAGAGCTGGATCGGATCCTTGGATTAGTTACACGCCTTACTATCACATGGGCTTGATGGGCCGTATGGGCCCCCTCTCAGTTGGAACCATCCTTATGTTATTAAGGCGATAAACGCTCTCAGGAGCCACCTGAAGTGGAACCAGAAGCAGAAGAATCCAGAAAATGCCTTCTTCCCGCTGCAGGGATACTCCCACCAGGATGGCCACTGCCCTCATGTACTTCTAAAAGCGACAGACTGGGACAACAGGGAACACACCAACTCCCCTGTTGGCAAATGAAATGTGTGCAGGAGAAAAAATTCCCAGGTGTCCTGCGACTGTCATAACGATTTTCTAGACTTGATTTTACAACTAATGGGAGTCTGGTAACCCTGCAGTTCCTTTATTCAGCACAGCCTTAAACACTGCCCCATTGCAGTAGTTTGTCAGCTGCCAATACAAGTGTAAGCACAAAGAAAGGCCTATTCAGAATCAATGAGAAATTCTGGGTAAATATGTATAGTTACTACTCTACTAAGTAAACTGATTTGCTGCATTTGTCTTAAACGTTTCTTTGTCAACCACAACCAGAGTAATGGACTCTGAACTCCTCGTGGTTAAGAATTATATTGCTGTTTTACAGGGTTGCACAGTGCTTTAATCTGGCTTGTGAGGCTGCAAAAAGTGACCCTTTCCTAGTGCAGCCTGCTTGGCAGTTTAAAAAACCACGGCACAGAAGAAAAAGAATTTCTCAGTATGAAAAGACAAGTGTGTGTGTGTTTTTTGGGCATCTTTTCCTCTAAACTATTAATTAACTCTTAAAAACTCAGTCACCCAACATATTGTGGGGAACTGCTCCTGTAAAACACCCAGAAACATAAATGTGTGCAAATGTGAGCTGTTTCGAGTCCAAGTCAAATAAATGAGAAATAGCAAAACTGGCATCTTCTTGCTTATCTGATCATGGAACAAAAATACAGATATCTATGAGTGATACAAAAACATCAAACATAAAGCAAGTTCAAATAATTCTGATGATTGTATTTCCTTCACTGAAAGGAAAGTGCCGTTGCACCCCTAACTCAAACTCCAGGGTGCCCCGTGTCAAACTGCATGCAGTCCTGTCGCTCAGGGCTCCTGTTCGATGCTCTGCGGCCCTTGTCGAGTGAGTCGTGGACTACGCACTCACAGTCTGAAGTGAAACAATCTTGGAAGCACTTCCAGTCCTCCAGCTGCTCTTCCTATCAGGTTAGCAGTGTGTGTGTTTTTTATGTTCCTTGCCCTCGAGTGTTTTTCCTTGAAGTAAATGCAAAAAACATGGCTGAGCAAAACGAGATCACGTAACCTGCCCGGTGAGGGCACGAGAGGCCTCTTCTCCAGAGCAGCCAGTCACTTCCAGAAGAGAGGCAGTACAGACACTCGTCTCGAGAGAGGAAACGGAAGACTGTCTGACAGGTCGAGGGTCTCTCAAACGCTCTGTGATGGTGAGAAACCATTTCCAAAGCACCGATATCATACGGAGAAGGCAGTGGAAACAATTTTAAACAATTAGCTGTCCTTTCAGAAATTTGAAGATTTGTTTTCATTAATAAAACCGGCAACAAAACACGTTTGAAAATGACAAAAATTCCACACACATGAAAATAATGTAGAGTGTATTTACACATTACAAAACACACATGCTTACAAACCTGAATTTATTTAAGGTATTACAAGGCAAGTCAGTGTCCTATATACTTCAGTACCTTACTTAACAGAGGACACAGTCCTTCATCCTCACAAAAGGTTAAATTTGCACACCGGAGAAGACAGGGCAAGTCCCTTATCTGTATCTCATGACTTTAAAGACACAGAAACAGAGCTGAAGAAGACAAAACCTTTCTCCAGGTGAAAGCATCTCTGATCGTAGCTCAGAGAGCTACAGGATCAACAACACATAGGCAATCATTGCATGTTTCAGAAAAATATTTTTTTTCTATTAAAATTATCCCGATTAACTTGTATTTAGACTACTAACATTGAACGTCTGTCTCTCATAGAAATGTCAAAATATCTCATTCATCTGCCTGACAAAGTTTTCCTTGAAATAGAAACCGGTTAAACTTGGAATGGGTGTACAGAATAAAAATAATAATTAATAAGACTGTGAGTGACCCTGCAAAACTTTACAGGAAATGTATTGATTGCAGAATTCCACCCAACCATTTTCTAACCACTTCTTCCAGTTCAAAGTGCCGGGGGGGGAGCCGGAGTCGGTCCTAGCTAGCGACAGGCACAATGCAAGATTACACCCCAGATGTTACGCCAGTCCATGACGGGGCAGACACAAACACAAACGTGCACACATTGACACCAGGACCAATTAGCTCATGAGCCAACTAAGCTACCAGTATGTCTTTGAGCTGTGGGAGGAAGCTGGAGCACCTGTAGGAAACCCATGTGAACACAGGGAGAACATAAAAACTCCACACAGACAGCCCCTCTGGGATTGAACCCAGGGCCCCAGCACTGCGATGAAAAGCTGGCCAATGTTAACCACTGCGCCAACCTGCCACCCTACATGAAAGTACCACAATAGAAAACATCTCCTCTGAGACTGGGCTCCTGGCCTGAAAGGACTGCCAAGTCCCAGGCCCCTTTTGGATTCTATTGTTCTATTTCCTTGCTACAGAAATATCAGACCGAGGAGGGTCCGGAGTGTGACTGCGTGCTGGGCTGAAGGTGCTGACCCTAATTCCAAATCAGACGATCGTACGCTAAAAAAATACGCTTCAGGGTCATATTGTGTTTTTGAAAAGTTTGCCTCTCTGATGTCACCCTGCTGTAAGACTCCACTGTATCTCAACCCATTTTCTGAGAAAAACCCTGACAGAGAGAATCTGGAAGCCCTCCAGGGGAAAAGACCCTTTCCAAGACTAACTGTGGGAAGAATGAGTGAGTGCCGAGTTACAGTAAGGGATGATATTCCAGCACTCGCTCCTCTCTCACACACTGACCCCCGAGCGCAGATGTTTGTCAGAACCCAGCCCTGTTTGAGACTGTTTCAGAACTGTGAAAGAGGAGGCCTACCGAGCCGCACAGCCTGTTACAGCCTGGTCTACGCGAAGCCATTGGCCAGCTTTCCAGTGCAAACGTGCAACTGGTTCTGCTTCAGTTAGCATTAACAAACCCTAAACAGGGTGTGATGGCACTGTGAAACCAAAAGCAGGTATGACGTCCAGAAATCATTAAACTTCTGAAAACCTTCCATCTGCACTGATCAAGACATCGTGGAAGGTGCCTTTATAAAACATGGAACCTCCCCATTAAGTTGTCTTACCTAATACCTCAACTACCCATGAATTAGACAGCAAGGTTAGGTAATGTATCATCGGTTAAGCAATGTGGGAAAGATGTTGACCCTGCGATTGAGTACAAAGGGCAGCAATCATAACCCAGAGGGTTGCAGGTTCAAACCCGAGGTGAGAAACCACCAACGGCTGCTGTACCTTCTGAGTAAATGCGTCACTCGTGTTGCTCCAGTACATGTCCTGTAGTACAAATGGATGTACTTCTCTAGGTGCTTGTTGGAAGAAAGGATTCGTCCTCAATTAACTCATCTAAGCAATCCAAAGATATTAAGCACTTATATGAAGTGCCGTGGAAAAACAAAAACAGAAAATTCAACATTTGTCTGTGCCTTATACTCCATATGAACTTTCACATCTACCTTGGAAATATTTAAATCAGTACAACAGCAGTTACAGCAGCTGTTTATTTAACTGCACAACGCTTAAAAAATAATTTCCCGCTGATGGGAAGCAGCCCCAATGTCACTGCCACCATGCTTGGTGATGGGCTTTGTTGGACTTTCACCAGATACAAAGCGTTGCAACTATAACAAAAATCTCCAATTTTTTGTCTTGTCTGATCACAAAACCTTTTGCCGCATGTTTGCAGTATCCATTAAACAACTTGTTGCAAACTTCATGTGGGATCTCAGATGTCTTTTTTCTCTAATCTCAGCCATTGAACTCTATAACTCTTTCAACGTTAGTTTCTTTGTTGCCCAGCTGTTGTGTTCAGTTTGATCATTTAAGATTTGATTAAAAATATCCCAGTGAAATATATTCATTTGTAACTCAAGAAAGTAGGATATCATTGGAAGGGTTGAAAATACTTTTACAAGGCACTGCAGGTCTTTCTTCTAGGTAGCCAAGATCAGTATTTGGTCAACTATCAACTAAACAAGCTTATACTGTACATTCTTAATTTGAAAAGCTAGTGTCCTTATTCTTTGGCTATAGTTCTCTATGGTCAACTTACAAATTAACTTTATTTTTCACAATAAAAACTACAAACGCCTTTGGTTATTGCATACAATTCACTGGTTCTGAATTCCATCACAGACAAAACATGAGAGAAGGCACCTGTAGTCAGTTTCCTAGTTGCAATTCTGTTTTCCTGCTCTGCATGGATTCAGATGACCACTTCGGATTTGTTCAGACCTGATTTTCTGAATTGAGAGGGACCTGCTTCACCCCACACTTTTTTTTACTTTAGATCCCTTATCCAGCCTCCCCCAAACAGGAAGAATTATTGGTTCACTCTTCACAAGCATTGAAAACTCCCAATGGACTACCGGAAAGTTTCCCTTGTCTAATAATCAAGCATTGTCAAGACTTCATGAACTCTCTTCTGATCATTTTGGATCTCTCTGACACTTCATGTCATATACAGTACTCTATCCTGCTTTCTTTAGAAGTTCCAGAATTCTCTCCAATACGGAATTCTGTAAGACATTGCAACAGGTGGTGACCATCTACATTCAGAAACCTCTCAGCAGCAAAGCGACACTGGATCAAGACCCACACTACTTTCACTGCACTGAGACTTCTTTAAATCATCTGACAGTTTGCATAAAACCCCTCAACCTAAACATCTCTTAAATTTTCGCCTTGAGCCTCCTTCTGAAGAAAACAATACCTTGGTTTGCGTAAAATGTCTTCATATGGAAATACGTAAGGTGTCCAACTTAACCACACCTAATCTGTGGCAGTGATGCCGACTCTCACGAGCCGCTGAAACAGAGGCCGCTAAACAAGCTCGGAGAACCCCACTGGCTCCTGAGACAGAGCTGCTAGGATTTTGACTCTTCTCTTCCGTCTCACTGGGTCACTGTGACGTCAAGACAAGTCAGGTGAAGTTCTACAGAACCTCAGGGCTCTTTGCCCCTTGCTTTTTTTGACAACATGTCAGAACCAAGATATTACCAATAAGCACGTTCTTAAATATCACCCTTTTACTGATGACGCTGGCCGACAGTACATCCTGGCAAGGCAAGGGGGCAGGGACTTGGCTCCTCACGTGGTGCAAGGTGCCCTTTCCCTTAGCTGATTTTAATCTGATCTCTCCTTCAAGGAATATTAGAATTCTGGGAATTAGACGGGGCACTGACTGGAGTTTTGACGCTCCACTTAGTTCTTTTATAAAAAAAATTCTCCTTGTATTATGTCGGGATTAACACAAAATGAGGGCTTTTGTTCACAGAGCAGACAAGATGATGGCGCGAGCTTCTGTTACCTTTTTATTAGATTTGCATTGTGCTGTTCGCTGGCGTTCCTAAGTGTTTCGCTGAAAAGGTTTCAGCTCTTATGGATGACTAGGTATCCTCATGTTAGCCACTGCAAGCTGCTCTTTGGCTCGTTTTTTAATGGCTCCATTCAAACTGTAGAACTGATTGACAGGTATTGCTGAAATGAACCTTCACGGCCTTAAGTTTTTTCAGTTTCAGGATACATTTTCTTGGCATTTTTCTGAGATCTGAAACAACTTTTGTCACAACTATTTCGAGGTTTCACATAAAACCTGCTGAGGATTTTACAAAGACACAGTATCTGTTAAGAGCCAGGAATGCCACCCAAGATAAGTCTTTAAATTGCCATCTGACACCATGTTTTTCTGAGTTATCTTTCAGCTTTTGTTTCTATAGATATATTCAGAAAACCTGATGGTTTTTTTATTAACAGTATAGTCTTACTCTACAAGAAAATACTATACGAAATAAGAATATTCTAGTGCATTCTTTTACACTGTTTACTAATAACCATGTGTCTACATTACACCGCTAACAATCAGGGACTGCATTAAGCCAAGACCAACACAGGTTGATTTCAGCTTATTTTTGCATTGAACAAAAATATATTAATGATGCAACACACACTTCTGATGTTTCGATGTTGTTCAAGAAAGCAGTGTCACCTCCTTGTAGCCTGATCTCATGAGACCCAAGCAAGGCCGGGCCAAGTTTTGTTTGGGACATAGGTGATCCTCTTCCCTTTGATCCAAAATGTCCAAACCATTGTACCAATATCGACCAGGAGTGCTGCAGGAGGTGGAAGTGCAGTCCTTCAGATGAAAACTTCAATCAAGGTCTCGACTACTGGGTCACTCACAAGCTAGGGGGTGTTAAACCCGGTGTCCTGGCTCGATTCCACACGGACCTGTACAATCTGGGCCTCTGCGAAACTCCTTCTCAATCCAGTCAGTGACACTCCCAGGTGAGGGGGATTGCACTGCTGCACGTCCCGCATATCACGGCTTCCCCTGTTCTCCACATCCACTCCTGTAGAACCTCCACGGGCAGGGAGCTGGAGTCCCATATCCCGCTCTTCCTTAGGAGCCTCACTCGCATATCGGCTCATTGTCGTGTGCGGGAAAAAACCAAATGAGCTAATTATCAGTCAAACAACAGCGCTCTTACATCTGTAAAAACACACGTCCCCATCTCCAAACATTTGCTTTCATAGCACTACTCCAATTAGCCTCTACCTTTTTGTTTTATTCGTACGGATGCTGTTTTTTTTTTAATTCTCTTGACTTTCCGATCAATCTGCTAACTAAATTGCAATTGCAACCCTTCCAGTGATCTTTGCACGGGATACAGGTCTGAACGAGCTGGACCACAGTCCGGATTCAAACGCGTGCTGGGACGATACATCCTCTTCCTCTCTGCGCACCAGCTAACCCATTTCAAACGAGTGTATAGAGTAAGTAATAGGTTTATTCCATGCTGGGAAAAAAAGAGGAAAGAAAACACAACGTTTCGGCCGTGGAGCCTTCTTCAGGTGTCAAGAGTGTATAGAGTGCATGTCACGCCACAGTGGCCGTTTCTGACTGCTCTGACTGCTCCTTTGGGGGCGTCCTGTGATAGAGTGGTTGTAGATGTCACCGTGCCACTGAACTCTCAACTGCTAATTCTCCATGTTCTCAGTTTAGCCCTCAACTCACTGTCCCTCCTCAGGCACAAAGCTTTTTTGTTCCTGCGTCTAACTGCAGGCAAAACATCTGTTTTACTGAAGCTGAGGAAAAACCAAGATAACCTTAAACTGCACTCGGTTGTGTTTGCCTGCAGAAATTGTTCTTAATGATAAAAGTATGGCTGAGGTAGACCTACACTTTGCCATTGAAGAAACTGTGACAGCACAGCCAGATACTTTTGCTTGTCTTTAGATGAATTAGCGACCTGGGCACCCCTTTTTTTCTTGTCAGGACCCATTGTTGTATTTTCATTTGCACTATTTTGTGGTTTTGTTTTCAGACTGAATTAAAAAAATATATAATATTGTAACGTTCCATTTATACGGTTGCCATGTTATTTAAGAGCAGGGTAGGCCCTAAAAAGGTTAATATGATGGACACCCCTTTCCTTTAAATGTACTCAGTTTCCTTTTCACAGGACTCTCAATCAGCTACCATCTCAAAGGAAAAAAACAAATGAGCTAATTATCAGTCAAACAACAGCGCTCTTACCTTGAAACTTAATTAGTTTATTTCGTTTAAATAAATTATTCAGTGTTCTGCAAAGGTAACAATGAGTTTTACTGGGTGATTTTCTAAACCTTAAAAGGGTTGTACATTTTTAACTGAAAAGCAATGGGCATTTTAAACATTTTATTTAAAAACAAAAGAACAATATGCACTTTTTACCCAGAGGTTTGTGGGGGAACAGAACGAGCCACGTTATGAACAGTTTTCAAGGAAAGAACCACCTTCATAAACTGGGGGATAAGTGTATTGGGAAAAGGATTTAAATCAGGTGAGCACATGATTGATGTGACACACAGAGAAACTAGAAGTGCCCTTTTACTTCTGTGACATTAATAAAATGTCAGAAGAAAGTATGAAAGGCATCCATTTGGTTCACCTGCTTTCGTGCTTTATCTTGGAATCTTGGAATCTATATGGTCAGATTAATATGATAAAACAATTAGTCATCATTTCTCACAAAAACTCACTGAGGGATTCCTTTTAAGGCCACACACAGCCTGTTGAAGCAATACGTTACAGGACTGCTGGCCGGGTTCGGAATATTTCCAAATAAAGTTGGAGCTACTACATGACAGACTGCGCAATGGATCCGGAAAACTACTCAAGTCTACCAGATTCCTGAAGAATGCGAAATCATAAAAAAATAAATTTTCTACTTACTAAGAGTGAACTAATGTTATCAGATCATGCTGACCCATTATGAAAAACTGCAAAGCATTTTTTTCCCCACAAATTCCATGTTGTACACTCCCATATCACTATTATTCCAACTGCCCTGTGGAATCTAGTGACGCACTCTCGAACTCCGCTGCAGTTCCAGACTCCCGTCACTGTCCTGTGATGAAGCAGCCCGGGACAGAGGCTCAGACGCCAATTTTCGACACTTACGAGAAAGGAAGAACTGTGCCGTGCGGCAGTCAAATGAACACGCGGAATCCTTTTTGTGAGAGAGAGAAGAGGAGATCCATTAAGAGAATTCCCCTCTGCTGTTCAAACATTTCTTCCTAAAAGCACAATCTAAGCAAATTATTTGGGGATAAATCAGGGTATCGTAGTAAAGCAGCTCTGGCATTCTCAGTTGTGATGACAGAAGTGACAGCATGGATGCTGAAGAAACACAGCCTCGTTGCCCTGTTATAGGGGACACTGAACATCACCGCCGAGTGTTCATGTTCCATGTTCCACTTTCTTATCATAAAAGAGTTTAGGAAAGCTCATTGGGAGGACAACAAAAAGTCTGTTGTCCTCTTCACTGTACAGAGGCAGTATCTGGGCAACCTCCGTGTTTCCTATAGACCCGTTCGACCTTCTGCTCATTTTAACATAAAACGACAGGAGCAGAAATGAAAACGCAAAGCTGAAAACCTCTGGGAAAATATAAAGGGCAAAAAGATACAAAGTATTCATGGCCTCCAGGTACTGTAGCATTTATTCACCCAAAACTTTCGTTATCATCTAAAAACATGACTGCCCGTTAAACAAAACGTCTCGACTCATACCTGACCTGTTGTAAATTCTGCTCGATAAGACACAGTGCAGAGATCCCTTCATGGCCACATAACAACACACAGTGAATCTAGTCTCGTTTTCAATTTAATTTAGATTTTTCAGATCAACAATTTGGATACACCCACCCAATATGGAATAGCCAAAGTCCGTATTCACTCTGTTGTCCACATCCCGGCTTGCAGCTCCTGTTCTTGATCCCAGATATGCTTTATTGCGCCAGTGTCCTTGGCGACAATAAAGCAATCCGCCAGGCGGATCGCGTCAAAACCCTTCAGGGGTTTCGGACAGTTCTTAAAGCTTCTTCAGTGAACAGCTGCGATCCGCTGAACCACCTGGTTTTTGTTTCAGATACATTAAGCGACCCAGGAAGCAGAGGCGTGATTTTATTTCGCGCGCGCTATAGTATATTCCAAAGAGGCGCAGACAATTTGCGACAGACGAATTTCAAACCAGATTTACTGCAGGGAGTGGAGAGACGGAGGAATGTTTGTGTGGCCACAGCCGGGCAGGCCTTGAATTGAATTAACCTTCATTGCCAATATCCTGGCTTCTATTAAGAAATGGCTGGATAACATCCCATGATCAATTAACATCCAGAAACTAAATGAACTAGATAGGCTGCATGGTCTCCTCTTGCCTGGAAAAAAAATGATACTCTGAAGTAAACCATGGACATCTTAGAAGTAGGTCTGATTTCCTGTGTTCACACCGACTGACTTCAAAGTTGGCAGCATTCATTAAAACAAAGACTATCTTTCAGACCTGCATCTCAGATGTCACAGCAAGACTTTGTATACCCTCAAAGAATTGCCACCTGCCCCCTGAAATACTGCTTTTTAAAAAATACTGTTTGGCCAATGACCCAAATTTGGAAGATGTCTTTCTATGTCCCCTTAGTTTATATACAGTTTATTTGCACTGATTAAGCTGACAGATACTTGGAAGCCTTCAAAACTGCTTGTAGTTTTCCGCACTAATGTAGGCAGGAGGTTGAAGAACTTCTCTCAAACACAAGCAGTTTGATTAATGACTTCCTTCCGCTTCCTAGTATTTTATTGCTGACAGTAAAGGAGATGGCTCTTTAGAACTTCTAATATATCATACACAGAGCTCAGCAGATACTGGGGACTGTTCTAACAGGACACCAAGGTGGCTGGGCCGTGACGTGTTCGGTGATAAAATTCCTTCTTAAACACCTGCTTGAAGGAAGTCAAACCAACCCTTAAGAAAACCTTCCTTGGCACACACTCCAACCTGCCACCACGCCTCAAGTCTAAGTATGTTTCTCCTCAGGCTTTCCCTGTTCTCCACAGATACGATCAGATTAAAACATCACAAAGGCTTCTGTGTCTCAGAATATCATCTCTTGCCTGTCTGGCTTGATGGCAAGGTCTGCGCTTATTAATGCTCTTTCTTTTCAGAGACTGACAATCCACATGTATCTGCAGTGCCTCACAAAAGTACTGGCCCCCCTTTCCAACGGTGTCCCATTTTGCTGAATTACAAGTAAAGGACACGTTTCCGTCAAGTGATTATTTTTAATCAAGACATGAACGCTGCCCATCAACCACCCCCGACCTACCTGACAGAGCTTGAGCAAGCTGGCAAAGAAGAGGCAGTGAAAACGTGCACCATCCTGGATGCACCGAAGGCAGAGCACTATCTAAGAAGACTTGCGGCTTCCACACTAGCATTTTGTCTCAGTATTCAAGTTTGGATTACAAATATTTCCTGAAAAACGCACAGAGATCATTGGTAAATCAAGGGATAAGGAGATCAGAGGAAGGGAATGAATACTTTTGCAGGGTGCAGTTTAATTCAAATTTGTCATAACGTTTTCACCTTGTGTTGGTGTCGGTTTTCTGCTGGTAATCCCGTTTTCACCTGCAGTCCAGAGACATGCTGTCCAGGTGATCTGGAGTGTCTAAATTGATTCTCATACCCTCAGATGTGTGGTGAGAAAGCTTGTTTTTGTGGCTGCAATAGACATGAGTCCCATCCAGGGCGTATTCCTGCCTTGTTCACTGCACCTGCCTCATGATGTATGGATATTTACAAAGCATCCCTTTGAAAACATGACAGAAATGGGAGATTTGCATCATCATACTCTTCTGCCACGCAAGTGACTGCACTGTTCCACACAGTCCCTCGTCACAATTACTCTTCCTCTACTGCAAAAATGTTAGTGGAGATTTTGAACATGCCTATCACAAACTAAACACTTTTGTCTAGAAATTAAAGAAACAATACTTTAACAAAATGATGGCTAGCTATATATTTGGGAAATAAACCGTGTCACTGCTAGTGAAACAAAAAATCATCTGAACTCTAGCCTACAAGATTAGCGGGTAGCAAACATTCATAGTGGGACTTCTGGTTTTTGGTTTTGTCAGTTAGTAGCGACTAAATATTTGCTTGAGAATCAGTTCTAAATGGTAAAACAAAAACAAAGAATGGACACCAAGAACTCATTGTACTGAGCATCTAAAAAACTGCTGCTCTATGTATTGTTGTTAGAAAAGTCAAGAGCATGGTTTTCAGATGCCGATTCAAGTGTTTTTGACATTGTTTTGATTAAATAATCAGTCACAACTGTGACAATTCTAGTGTCTTTCACGGTTGCATAAACACAAAATCACCTCAAGAGAGCCAGCTGATTGAGCACAGGTGATGAGGTGATTGGAGCAGTTTAATGTCAAGACTGGGGGAAAATCACAAAGGAAAAAGTGTTCTGCTTAGCAAGAGAGCAGCATGTTAATACACAGTTACTCAGCGTCTGAGGTGCTTAGCAATTTCTAAGCTTTACAGACAAACACAGTGCCTCAATAATAGGTCACTACATGGGTGACAGCAGGTCATGATGCCTCATCAAGACCAGTGAGGAGGTGCAAGAGTGATGGTCTGAGCCTCACTGCAGGGCACTATATTGATCAAGTCCTGGGACATCATTAGGACCCTGCAGTCTGTGTTGGTCCTAATGCCCCAGTACAGTGACGGGGACAGTTTACTGTAAAAAGGGCGCTGCCCTTCGGATGAGACGTAAAACCGAGGTCCCGACTCTCTGTGGTCATTAAAAATCCCAGGGCGTTTCTTGAAAAAAGGAGGGGTGTTACTTTGGTGTCCTGACCAGATTTCTCCTTGGCCCTTACCAGTCATGGCCTCCTAATAATCCCCATCTCTGAACTGGCCTCATCATTTTGTTCTCCTCCCCACTGAGAGCTGGTGTGTGGGGAGTGTACTGGCTCACTATGGCTGCCGTCGCATCATCCAGGTGGGGCTGCACACTGGTGGTGGTGGAGGGGCGTCCTCATTACCTGTAAAGCTTTTCGAGTGGAATGTCCAGAAAAGTGCTCTATAATTATAAGGAATTATTATTATTATTAAAGGCAGGACACACCCTGGATGGGATGCCAGACCATGGCAGGGCACACACTCACACCAGGGCCAGTTTTCCAAGAATTCAGTTAAAATACCAGCTTGTTTTTGGACTGTGGGAGGAAACCAGAGATGGACGAGGACGAAACCCACAGAAACGAATTAGGGGAGAACATACAAACTCCACATAGACAGCAGGTCTGGAACTGAACCCAGGGCCCCCTTGCTGTGAGGCAGCAATGCTAACCACTTCCCCAAAATGCCACATACTAGTGACAAATGTTAATCAGCATACTGAATTTACCTATGGCATGCTCTTTCAACAAAATGTCAGAGCATCTGTAGGATATCGTTTTTTTTCTGTTAGAAATCGTGTCAGTTTGTATAGCTTTAATGGTTTTGATGCTCAGTATACAGTTCCAAAAATACCATATAGTAATTAAAGTAAACCACTACTGCCCTCTAGGGGTGCAAGAGAATATTTTTCTGAAAAATTATTAATAGTAGTTCCCACTTTCATTCTATCCTCACTATAACCAGGATTACAGTATGCTTCAATTTTAATACAAATATTTTTGCAACTATTCTGTATGTTACTGTATCAACCTGAAATACACATAATGAGACACTGGTGGAAGAAATACATTGCATTGCAAAACACCACTGAGCTGGGAAGCACTCACTGTTTTCATTTTGTGTCATTAGGTATAAACACCAGCATCCATAACTGATAAACTGATGTCTAAACTTGGATCATTTAAACATAGCCAAATGTATTGGGATGGTGAAGTAAAATTGGTCATTTTTGCTCCGTATTAATGAAATCTGTATTTCAGATCAAATGACTAATATGAGACAAAAGTGCAGAAGTCAGCTTTTGTTTCTGGGTATCATTTTGCACACATGTAGCCATGGTCGAACAACATCGTTTGTTGTGTTCAATCCCCCCCATCTCGGCTGAGCATCACAATGTGCTCGCAGCCTGGGAAAGGGTGACATTAAATATACCGGTTCTTTAGGCACCAGGCCAGGGCTGCAACAGGGGTGCTCCAGATGTTTAAATGCACACGAGCAACTGAATGACAAACACATATGGACATATCAGCTTATTTTACTTTTGTTGTGAAACCAAATTTACTTTTGCAAATTGGGGGCATCTGATAGCATGAAGTGTGTGTTTTGTAAATACTGCACAACAGAAACCTTCTTTCTGGACACCAGTCGTGTAAAACACAGAATGCAGTTTGTCAGTCCACTGCAATCAAAAAGCAACTCTTCAACATACACCCAGACAGGAACATGGAGGCTAGGTTTAAAATCACAAGTGGACAAGTCAAAAAGTAAGTACTCCTGATCATTTTCCAAATGTTTATTGTGCTTTGAAAGTCATGTCATCACGGTCTGTTCTGTACCCTAATTATTGCTTGGAGAAGCTAGTGAAGGTAACGTAGTAAAATTACAATACAATCCCAGTTTTGCATCAACCCCAGTGGTGAAAATACTACATTCTATCTAGTGATACTACATTTGAAAGGGCAACTAACAACAAGCCGTCTGTTCAAGAACAAGCACGGACAAAGAAAATTTCAGTCGCGAGAATAAAAGCGATGGCATGGCTGAGGCAGGCAGGCGATCTCTGTTCAGGTTTACATACGACACTCAGCTTCATGTTAAAAACGGACGACACGACAATCTTTTAACCCGAGATGAATGCACATTACTAACAGACACTGTTAAAAGACTAGGTAAAAAAAGCAAACCTGTGCACAACCTGCATCTTCCTTACCTGACAGGAGGCACCTGTTTTTATTTTGGATTCTCTAACTTGAGTGAATGCAGCAGTGCAAATCCTGCATTTTGGCACAGAAAACATTTAATTCGAAAAATTGATCTGCTCTTCAAATGAAAAAACGAGACTTTCAGCCAAAGAATATCAGATGATGTCAGCGTTTCAAGCCAGCTTCCTGTCACCTTACAACCACCTGAAATGATGCTATAAGATCCTCCGCCACTTGGTACAGATACATCTCTTTCTCCAAGATATCAAACAAAGATAGTGTACCTCTGATTGAACATTCCTCTGAAGTTGTAGTTGGCTCTGTAATTCGGTATAGGTTTAGGGTCCAGGGGTCTGTAGATGGCAGGCTCTCCTCTCTTCATCGCTAGTCCATTTAACTCTACTGTAGGGGTTATACTGCCTGTGAGAGCATGAAAAAAAAAACATTGCAATGCTTTAGATTGATTAACCATGATTTTTAACTGTTTACTGACTTATTTATGTCTCTTTTAGATCATAAAGACGGTTTTCCATTAAATGGTATTTTGCGCTCCGTACAGACATCACTGGCCTTCAAAATAAGCATTTTAGTCAACATTATTAAAGCCTTAGATCAAATTCTTGGTCAACTTACCACCATCAGCACTCACCGTTGTAAAACTCTGAAGTAGAGAGAGAGAGCTGGACACTTCAGAGGGTAAGTCCTTTCAAAAGGTCTTTCTCAGACTCCTGAAGAGCTTTACCAAATGTCTGAGAAAGTATTTTACGTGAAAAGAAAGCCCTAAACTCTCGAACACTTGGAATTAATCTGCTGCTGCAAAAAAACTGTGGATTCTGTGATATGGAATGTACATGCAGAAGCTTAGTCAAAAATGCATTTACAAAGATCAAAGTCAAGAATGATTGGGGACTTAATATATAGAACTTATTCCATTATTCTTGCTCATATACTGTACCTGTCAGCTAAAAATTGCTTCATTACAGTAATATCCCGGTAAAATAAATTTAAAACTAAGAAGGAAGCAGAAATAAGAGTCTACAAATTTTCTTGCTGCCTGGAACAGCCCACCTCTCCAAGAAGCACAAAGGGCAGTGAAATAATGAGTTTTCTCCCAAAACTAAAAAGAGAGAATGGAAGGGAGTAAAAGAGAAGGCAGGTGTGTAGGAAAACTCCAGTTATTAGCAGACTAATACTCCCTTTCTGTTTGTAGGGCCAGGAAAGGGTAGCTCACATTACCAGAAGCAACATACACCAAGTCCCCCTTATTCACACAGTATATACTCCTGAACTGCCTGCAATTCTGCCTTCTACCATGGTACCAGATATATGCCATCGGTGAACCTAATACAGTGAAATGTGCCCATCACACAAACTGCTCCTGCCCAGAAAGTGTTTGAGTGTTTGGCCAATTACCTCCAATTGTATTTACAGTTTATGTCTCTGCTACCTGCAAGCAACTCCCTGCCCTAGTCTACAATGAATGTCACCTGCCTGGAGTGTGGCCAGTCTTAAGTTTTGCCTTTATCTGTTTATTTTAGCATTTTACACCAAATAAATTCAATAAGAAACCAGACATCTCAACTGGCACAAGACCACAGGCAGGGACTCACAGAGCGACGTCTTAAGAGTCAACCAAGCTGGCTTCAAAAATGTGGCCGTCACCCTCTAAATGTGCCCAGTCAGTCAGTCAGTCGGCAGCCCGTGGAAACAGACACACAGTCTCAAGCGCAATGCTGTATGAAACCTTCAATGCCTCCAACAGAAACTCTCCCCTTCCTGCCCGCGGCCACTACCTGGGTTGCTGTTGGCGTCCATCTTGGGGGGGCGGGGCGAAGGCCGGGGAAGGGGGCTCTCGGTCAGGGCCTTGGAGGCAGTCGAGTGTTGTGCCTTTTTGATGCTGGTTCCCTCGGCCTCCCAGGTCTGCTCTCCAAGAGCCAGCTGCACGGTGAAGATCTGCAAGCACCGGAAAGCAATGCCAGAACCGGGTCAAAATCATACGGCGGTATCCTCAGCATAGCGCAACACACGTTCAGTGACCTGCGTCCAGCATTTACACATTACACTCCAGTGCTGTGGCTGTTGCAGTGTTTCCACACATCTACAGTACGTGTTTCACATGTTCCGCTGCAAATACAGATGCACGGGTCTCACTGACTACTTTTTAAATATTGCTACGCAGACGAGTGCTCTGAACTCACGGTTGTAGTTAAATTACAATCACAGTTAACTACACCGATCTACCGCGGCCCACCCCAAAGGTTCCCACCTACTGTAGGTGACTCACGACAGCCATTCTACACCAACAGCCCAACTAAGGGAGAAACTGCCTCACAAATTTGAATCAAGGGGGAATTTCAGGGAGAACTGTACAAGCCCAGAATGGAATATAAACAAGACACCAGGGTAAACACCCCACTGCTATGAACTATGGCACAGGACATGAAATGACCAAACTGGAGAACTGTATATGGGGAAATGTGGGGCAGAGTGAAAAGCACCACCTACTGGTCTTCCTATACCATTACAGCAGAAACCTCTCCCACCGCAGCACTGACAAGGCCCTGCCTTCCTACACCTGCAAGCTTAATTTACCGCTGAGCTACCTCAGCAAGCACACATAACTCTGGAAATGAGAACATCTATTGCACAATCTTACAAAAAGAAATTCCTACAAAAGCTGTGGGACATCAGATTCTGAAAAGTAAACCTACAGGTTTGTTCTGGCAGAGGAAGCTAAAGACTTTCGTTTTGCTTGCACTGACGAACACAGGATAAGAAAAGGCAATGTGTAGTGTGTGGCTTCAGAGACATCAGGCCTTCTTCCATTCGATTGTGTCTGTCGTAAATGAGAGGACATAAACACATCCACGTTTCCACCTTTTCCTTTCAATTAATAATCATTTCATTCAGACTAACTCACCACCACACAGGAAACTGTGGATCAGCACATCCTGTGTGCAACCTAGAGTCTTCACTTACAACGGAACTCTGATGACAGAGATCTGAAATTTTCACTTTAAAATAAACACAAGTAAAAACAGATCACTCTTTACTTTTAGTGACAATAGCTTGCTCACAACTGTAAGCTCTAAACCACAATGCTGAGCAGAAACCAAAAGAATACAATTCATCAACAAAACAGTTGTTGAAACTGTGTGAAAGACAATGAGATGTGATGGAATGGATTAAATTAATCTTGTAATTTAAAAATTAAAAAATGCTCATGTTAGCCCTATTTTGAAAAAGAACACGCACTTTGTACGACAATAATACTTTGGAATCTCATGAAAAAACAAGAATGATGACAAATGAGAGTACATTTGGCTCATCTAGTAGTTATTAAATATTTCACCCAATGATCTCATCCATCTGCTTCTGGAAGGAAGCCAGGGTATCGGCTTCAACAACAAGGCTGTGCAGCTTGTTCCGCACTCCCATAACCCCTTGGGTAAGTGCCTCATGTTCTCAGATTGAAACATACTTCCACATGGCTCACAGTTCTTACCTCTTGTTTGTATTTCACTGTTAATATCGATGTTCACTGGATTGACATTGTTAGTGCCCCTGAGAATTTTAAATGCTTGGATCAGATTCCCTGGCGGTCTTCTCCATTCAAGACTAAAAAAAGGATCAGATCTTTTGCTATTTCAGTCTCCAGTGGTGACATCCTTTAATCCTGACTATTGCGTAACGGAAGAGCTGGGAGGTTAATTCCAGCGTAGTGGGTAAAGTTCATGGTGGACTTCAATAATCTACCCTCACTAAAGCTCCCTATGGTTAAACTGTGCAAGAGGGAAAGAGGTTCAGACGAGAGCTATCATCCTGTCTGAACCTACCGGTCTGTTACACACTAATGAAGCACCCTCTCGTTGTGCAGTGGGACTGCTGCTACATTTTTGGCACCGAGTATCACCCAGGTAGTTGCTGTACTTCAGTAGTGAACGAAGTGGGTCACCATATTTATATGACGCTCTTTGGGATCTTTGTGGATTGGCCTTTAGCAATCACGGCTTCCTAATCATCCCCATCTCTGAACTGCTGTTCATTCTGTTCTCCTCCCCACTGAGAGCTGGTGTGTGGTGAGTGTTCTGGTGCACTATGGCTGCTGTCGCATCATCCAGGTGGGGCTGCACACAGGTGGTGGTGGAGGGGAGTCCCCATTACCTGTAAAGCGCTTTGAGTGGATTGAGTGAAATTAGAAAATTTCACTTTCTAATAGTGAAATTAGAACCTCAATAATATAAAACGCAAGAACAAAAAGAACTTTCCATCAAATTAGGAACCCTTTTTGTGTTCTCAATCGACTGGTAGAACAGGACTTGAAATAGCTATCAACTGAAACATAATAGGTATGAATCTGAAAGCAAAGACTCAATGCAGACACACTAGGATCGCCTTTGACACATTTATCAAGTCTTTAGATTAAAAACACTAATTTAATGCTCTGTGTATGTTGATAGCGCTAAGAACAAATGCTAAATTAAAGTTCTTCATTTTTTAATAGGACATTTGCTTCCAGATTTATTTAGGATGAATGAAGCCTGAAACCTTTTTTTTCTAATCATCACCTTTGTTAAAACACCAGCGCTTTGTATTCACAAGCCAGAAAACAAGGGGAAAAAAAAGAAAGTGGGATGGAAAAGTACCCTTGAAATGCTCTGCTAAATGAAGAATATACCAAAATTTCAGACTCAAAGGAATATATATCGATTTTGAGTCTGAAATAAGGGTTGTTGAACTGCTCAAAGCAATATACAATAAAAGGCACTTCAAGCATGCTGCACTTTGAAAACAAGATCTCCATTTTCACTCCTGGGAAAGCCATTGGCATATTTATATGAGGTGTGCCTGACTATCCCAGCAGAGAAGCACAAACAGCAAAGCCTCTTTGCATCTGCACGGCCACTACCAGAAGACCGGCAGCAGCAGCTCCCCCTCTTACCTTGGCATGGGCCGGCCCCCGCTCGCTCAGCAGCTTGTACTGCGGCTGGATCCTGTTGAAACGGGCTAACTCATTGACCAGACACATGGGGGTTTTCTCTTTGGGGTTTGCCATGTTTTCCTGGGAGGAAGCTGCGGGAAGAGAAGGAGAGGTCAGCGCTCAGGACTCCGTCACGAAAGAGGGCGCAGGGCCGCTGGGGCCAGATGCCCTGATTTGTCTTCCCTGGGGGCTTTAGGGCAACAAAAGGTGAACATTTTGAAAGGGGGTGGTGACTTTCTATACCCACTGTATATAGTATAGTAAAGAAATAATGCCCTGCGCTGACAAGGCAACTCTTAAGCCTTCCTTGGCCAGGTTACCAAAACCTCAGAGAGGTCTGGCAATGACTAGTGTCCAGCACAGACTACAAGCTTATGATAACAAGGATAGAAAAAAGTAATGCATAATACTCAGTGCTGTCCTGAAAGGTATCTTTAAATCATTTCCCTTCTGTGTGGTCAGAGAGGCATGTGTCTTTATAAACTGGCACTCGCTGGATGAGAGCATCCTTTCTTGCCCAGCACCAATCGGACAAGGGTTGGCCGATGAGCAGATTAGGCTCATTGGTGGTAATGTACTGATGTGAGATTCTCATCCAGCTATGTGTTTAAAATATCTCGGGGACTCAATGCCTTTGTAAAGTGCTGGCACTAGATGCCTTATGAAATGCTCATACAGAGACTTAGGGAAGTGTTATGCACCATCGGAGATATTAATGACTGAAGAGCACCATGGCCACATCAGGAAACTCAAGACTGCAGGCAGCAACACTCTCTTTCGCAGGACAACAAAAGCCTAATACCTAAAAATGTTCCACACATAAACCTCCATTATTTGACTGAGGAAAACGTCTTTCTTTGATGTTTCGGCTGTCGGCCGCTTGGTTAGGGGGATGAACGTCTGCTACTCTCGCAGGAGACACAGGGGTGACGGAGGGTTGGAGGGACGTTGGCGAGTAACTTCAAGTGGTACCACTTTCTTTTTTTAAAGAAAAGAGATCACACACTGCTAAATTTAATTTTAAATTTAAAAATAGTGTACGTTCTAGCGTAAATGAACAGAAAATTAGAGCACTATGATATTGTTGATTTTGTTTAGACAAACTCCTGCAGACTAGAATACACAAAGCAGGAAAAATACTAATTTCATTTTCTAGACTTATCAATGGCAATTTCCCCTAATACCTTCTCCTCTTGCAGGTCTTTATAATCTGTTTTGCCAACTTCTTTCTCACGTGGTGTACTATTATCATGAGCCGTTTAATGCTTCAAAGCAAATCAGTAGTCAGAAACGAAACCAGTGATGTCTGAACATCTGAAATGATCCAACCTATCTGCATAACACACGACTTCCTAAATTTGATTAAAACAGCATTTTGCCATGCTTTCTAGAGGAGAATTATTTGGGATTTGTAAAATGTAACTCTTACCAACATCCATGTCTGCCAGTTCTGTGGATTTTTGCCATGGTAGGACTGAAATATGTGAAAGAATGGCGATCAGCAGATTCTTCTGTGTGTGAGCCAAACCACTATGACTCCACCTCTGATCTACACTTGCCCTGTCCTGCCCCTTCCAAAACTATAGTGCTCTCTTTCACTACTACTGCTCTCTATAAAGCCTTCTTTTCATTAGATTCCGAAAGCAATTCCAGGAATATATCATGGGTGCTGTTCCCCTAAATGTTGGATGTCTGAATTGTCATTCTGTATTTGTTTGGAATCCAGAGCACGAATGTACCGCCTTCAGGCTCCACGTGGGTGTCTATGATATTGTTTGCTGTAGTCATTTTTCCCAGGTCTGATATATTTTTTTAAGTAATCAAAATACATTTTGATTGTCCACAGAACCCCCCATTGCTTTTTAGTATATTACCATATACTTGTAAAAGTATGCAGACACTTATTATGGTGTCCCATGAAATTATCCAACAATGCACACATATTTTCAAACTTATTATTTTATTTAGAACTTGGTTACTCAAACTGAAGACCTCTAAGGGTAAGCTAAATTACAGTTAATGTCAGAAAAACCAAAGAGAACAAAGGGAAACATCTTGATTGCTTACGTATTCAGGACCATGAAATATGTGGCTGAAGCACCTCCAGCAGCAGCTGCAGGTCTTTTTGGTCGAGTCTCTACCAAAGTTCCACACTGACTTAATGCAATTTCTGCCCATTCTTCAGAGCAGGCTTTGCTCAACTCTCTCAGGTTGCTTGGGTGATCGCTTTCTGAAAGCACATTTCCAATCTTTCCACAGCTCCTCAGCAGGATTCAATTCAGAACCTGGACTTGTCCACTCAAGGACATTCCCTCTTATTTGTAAACCCACTCCAGTGCAGCTCTGGGCTTGTGCTTTGGATCGGTGTCCTGGTGAAAGGTGACTTTTCACCCCAGGTTTGACTCTTTAGGAGGCTGACAGGTTTTCCTCTAGTATTTGCCTGTACTTTGATTTGTCCATTTTATCTTTCAAAATCTTTCCAGTCCCCACAGCATGTTGCTGCCATCACGATGCTTGACTGCAGGGATGGTGACGTTGTCACAGAGATGTGCTGTGTCTGGTCTGTGCCCAATGTAACGTTTAGTGGAGCTGCCCTGGACACCAGGATGGGACCCAGCTCTGCAAATAGTTTTTTGCCAGCTGGGTAGAAGATGCTTCTTTGCCTTCTATACCTACAGCAGTGCGAGTCAGTGGGTTTGTAATAGACAGACACAGACGTTAGGAGAGTCGTGGATGGTTAATGGAGACGTTTATGTCCAGAAACGGAAGAGTAGTGGAAGATATGTTAACTGAATACTTGAGGAATGAGTGGAAGTTGGTGAAGTGATACAGGAAATGCTCTAACTGGTGGTTGTGGCCGCACTGACACAGTCATCAATGTATTGCCTGTAGAGGTCAGGGACAAAGCCGGTTTCTCTTAAAAAACCAACAGGAACAGTTGAAAAGTAAACGTTTTAACCAATGGAAAACCAGAAACCAGACAGCGTCACAGGAAGCCTTGAAAGAGGCTCTTCCTGGAGAACAGTTCTGTTGCAATTCTGTCCTCTGGTCGACTTCTTTCCACTAAAGACTGTGGGAGTGTGGAACAAGCAACCCAGCCATGGGGCTGAACCCCGAAACCTCAGCTTCTTTTAAGAACAGCTGAGTGAAATCCTTGGATCAATCAACTCCTATTAAACAGGGCGGAAGGGCTTCTAGTCTGTCACCTGTCTGATGTTCTCTGCCTGTCCCTCGCAGCTACGCTCGGGACGCCTGTTTGGTGCTCTCTCTAGGGAGAACTGTGCCTGGCTCTACCCCTGGGCCGATGCCAACACTGGCCGGTCTGGTTTTCAAACCAAGGATCTTCCTCCCTACCTGGTGGGCTTGCAGGGGCAGCAGAATCCAGCAGGCCGGTGGCGGGACTGGGGCAGCTGGGCACTGGGGCTGGAACTGCTCCGTTGACAGAGGGCTGCAGACTGACAGGGCCTGGGCTGGGCACTGCGGCAGGTGGCACGATGGGGGACATGCCAGGCCCAGGCAGGCCGGCTGCCGTCTGCACCTTCACTTGTGCCATCCTCTGTACCTGTAAGCGGAAGACAAAGGCAGACGGACAGCTCGCGTTGTTTAGGGGTCCTCCTCAGCTCACATCACGGCCCCCTGCAGTGCTCGAGCAGAGCCCGGGAAAACTGCCCTCCAGAGACACGCGGTCGGACTCTCGCCAGCGACGACACTCCCCGCTCACGGGATTTGCAATGTGTGGAGAAGCAGGGAGAAATCGGCAGAACTGCTAAAGAACCTGAGGCCAGAAGGAAAACAACAGCTTTTCAGAGCTATTCACAAGCGGTTGACAGGCACAGAGCCCTGGCACGCCCACACAGTTCCCAGCAGCTCTCTGCACACTCACTAGGGAAACCTATCCACGCTCGCCGACGGAGGAGCCCCGAGCTGTCTGCACTCCTGGTCAACACCGAGGCGACAAGGCTATTGAGGAGCGTCACGTGATACAAGCCCTTTCACAGCGTCTGAAAGAAGCAGGGTCAAGCCTGCAGTCTAAGTGTCCTTCCTCCACTTCGGAGTACTGATTCACTCCTCGCCTTATAAATTCAAGGTCTCCTTCTTAGTAACCAAATACATGGAAATCGGTTCAGTATCTCCCCCCATCCTAAATATTCAACAGGTCTCTCAAACATCTCTCGAGCTAAAGGGGTCTCAACTCTGCTGTTGCTTTAAACAGCCTTGAAAGACACAGCCACTTAAATTCAAGGTACGGAACTTACATTTCTCCATGCTATGGCGAAAACAAATAGCAGTTTTAACGCCTGGTCCATTTTCCAGTGTGAATAATATGCTTGCATGGTATAAGTTATCCTAATGAGGGTAGACAAGAACTTATAACTAAAAAAGAGCTCTGTGCTGCCATTTTGCCTGTTCCTGCTTTATGGGTCACGACACAGGACCCAGGCAGCAGCTACACAGATTTATGCCCTGTCCTATCTATCCTGTAAATGCCCTGTTTATCCAGTGTAGTTGGGGGAATATGTTCAGGCTGACACCCTGGCTTCCTTCTAGAAACAGCTGAAAGAGATCTTCCACTGAGGACAGGAGTCACTTCCTTACACAAAGAGTTGTGGGAGTGTGGAACAAGCTAATCAACCACATTGCTGAAGCTAGATCCTCAGTTCAATTAGCTGCAAAAAAAAAAACCTAAAACATACTGGAAGGAAAAGGGATTCTGTCGGAGATGCAGTAAATCCCGGACCCTCATTCTCTCACAGGGGCGACTGTTTGAAATTACACCTGCTGTAACGCCAGGAGGGGGAGCTCTACACCCGGGAAAGGGCTCTGTCAAAGTACTGTGACCCCCCGTTTACCGTAACTCTGCGTGCAGAAGGTATCATCGGATTTCATTCACGCCACTCTCTGGGGAAATTTTAAATCGGGAATACACCCAACTCGCAAAACCAGGACACGGGACTGGACTACAACAGACTGCAGAATTAAAAGAAAAAAATAAATAAATGTAATTATTTATTATTTAAAGTTACACGGCAATGCAGCAGTTACACAAATCGCCGATTCGTTCTTCTGAAATGCTCCCCCTCGCAGTACAGCTCACCCATCGGGACTCTGGACATCAGCTACAACGTGCACTTCCTGAGCACCAGTGACAGCACATCTGGACCCGTCCGAAACCGTACATCACTTTTCGCCACATACTGCAGTGCATGAATCCTTCTGTGCAGCCGATTTCCTAATTATATCGGGTCCACACCGAAAACATTTCCGGCCCTCAAAAAGTTGGAACTAACTTGCTTCCATTCTTTTTTTTTATCTTCGTATCGCCAGATGATTAAAGTTTTAGTTGCAAGAATCCTGTAAATTCTTATACAGCTGAATACTGTATAATACTTTAACAGCATTCACAGTTGAAAGCTTTGCTGCATACGTTTTAACCGATTTGATCAATAATAAACAGAAAACGCTACACAGAAGGGGGGGGGGGGAGACATCTTTAAGAAAATGTTCTGCACCCCATTGACTCAAAAGTTTGTTTTTCTAATTGCCCCCGCTTCCAACCAAAACCGAAAGAAACGTTTATTTTTCTTTATTTGACCAACGTTACAGAAAAGACCTGCACTCCAACGATGCATACCGCTCACAATTTTTTCCCGACAACCAGGTACGAACTGTCCCTCCCCTCCTCATACACACCCCTGCAACCTTGGCGAACACAGTGCACACACACACACACCCGCCCACACACGAGCTTGTTAGGAACCAGATGACATTAAATGCACAAACAGGCTGAGCGCCCGGCCGTCGCTATTAAAATCCGCTTCCAGCCTCCCGGTGCCGAGCATCACGCCTCGGTCTGCACGTACCGCCTCGGCTCGGCTCGACCCGACCCGACCCCGTTCAGCCCGACTGACAGCGCCGCCCTCCCGCCACCGGGGCGCCACGGCCCCCGGGCTGCATCGCCACCGACCCGCCCGTCGCTGCCCGCGGTGCTTGCAAACTCTTGGCGAGCCAATATCGCCCCGCTGCTGCGCCAGGCTGCGCGATGCAACGCAGCGTTGTGAGCACGGGAGCAGGCATCATGGCTGAAAAACACCGTCGGCTTCGTCATCGCCGCGGAAGGAACTGGGACCCGGGTGGATCGCCGTACCATCACTGGCATAACGCTTAAACGCTTACAAGCCCCCCCCGAGGCGTGAATTCACATTTAACGTGCGTTATTTTACCTTTTTCCCAGGGACAGAGCCCAGTTACACCTCCAACATTGGCAAACACTAAAGAGAAGAACTGACGGTCACCGGGCGAACCACTTTTATCTGTCAGCGATACCGGGGGTGGGGGTGAGGGGGGTGCAGGGGGGGGGGGGGGCGAACGGCTCAGGTGCGGGCGATTCTGAACCGTCCGGATTTTGTTTCGATTTCAAAAAAAAGTTAGAGCATTCCGCCTTTAATGTGCAATAAGTGACGCCAGGCCAGAAAGTAGACCAACACACCCCCCCCCCCCCCCCCCGAGCACTTGGAGTGGTAGAGTCTGGTTTCCTGAGCGAAATTGGACGGCGGTGCAGTTCGGCTCTTCCTGCGCGCTGAGCGGCATCGCCGGTGGCGGCGATGAGCGGGGGCAGAGCTGTTGCCAGAACTACTGTCGTGCATGAAAACACGGGCCAGAGTTAAGATCCGCCGGCGACAACAACAACAACAACAACAAAAAAAAAAGAAAGGAACAAAATGGCTTATAAGCTTTTCTGGACCTCGCCGGCTGTGCTGACACGTGTTGAGTGGTCTGCACGGACCCGTGAAAAGAACAAGCCGTGGGACCTCGGCATTTTCCAGCGGAATCTGTTCGTGCAAGACTGACTGGGTGCATCCCAGAACAATACATTCCGCCACGTCAGATGATCGAAGTCTGTTTCCATTCCAGTGTGAATGTTAGAAACTTCCAAATTTAGGGAGAGGGCAGACTACTGAGGGCCCTGTCCTGATTTCTGAGGGTTTACATCTTACACTGCTGGTCACGCAGAGTCTGTAGTGTTACAACACAGCCTTATGAAGTAAAACAAAAAGAGGTTTTGTCCTTTAATGCGGTAGATCCTGGACTCGCATTCTTGCTCACAGGGGCAACTGTTTTAAACTACACCTGCTGTACAGCCTGGTGGGGGAGCTCTACAAACTCTGTCAACATGCTGTAAATACCAGTTTGCCGTAACTCTGCGTGTATAAGGGACCATCGGATTTCATTCACACTACTCTGCGGATATTTAAAAATGGGGTACACACGTATCCTAGCTGTGCACAACAATGAACTGAAAAGTGGGGGAAAATGCATTTATGAATTAAACGGTAATTTATAAGTTACCAGAAGGCCTTTCATAAAATTTCTCATGAACGATTTCTCTAAAGTGCACAGAATAGATGTGCATATACCTGGATTAAGATTTGTTGAATGCAAAGGAAAACGAGGGCACAGAATTTGGATGAATACTCAAAAGTAGGCAGGGGGAAGGTGATACTGGAGCGTGAAAGGATCTGTATTGGGACTTCTTTTCTTCATTTATATCCATGATCTAGATTCAGATAAAGGTAGTAAACTAATCAGTTTAATAAATTACACAAATAAAGCAAGGGGATTTGCAAAACCTGCACAAACGACAAAATAAAAATAGAATTCAAGTTTGGGAAAACACCTGCCAGATTCTTCATGTAGACAACTGCAGAGAATTACATACAGACGTATATATATATAAAATGGGAAATACTGATCTTGAAAATGTTTATGAAAAATGCATCACTTACATCTTCAAAAACGTGGGCAAGTAAAAAAAAATCTAATTTTTAGGATATACACAAGTCAGAAGCATAGAATTTAGACCATTGCTACTCTAGGTGCAAAGCAATGTCCTACACTAAGACTAAAGGAGCTGAATCTCTTTAGTCTTGTACCAGGTTCCTTTGTCATATTCTCTGTTCAAGCATAAATTATGACACGACCGTAAATTATGTACTGTAAAAGTGCATTTAAAAGGGGGGAACATGAGGCAATTGTTTGAAGAAAGAGTTGTGGGAGTCCTGGAATAAGCTACACAATCATGTTGCTCAAACCAATACCCTGGCTTCTTTCAAGAACGAGATGGATGAATTCTCAAGTTCATTTCTAAAAACCAAATCGATTGGGTCAAATGAAAGTTCAACAGCTAAAACATTTTCATGCTATTAGTCAGCCTGAAATAAACCTCTGCTATTTCCCTTGTTCATCTTCAATTTTAATGTACATGCTCATAAGCATTCAATACGATAAATTCGCTTTACCTTGACAAAAGTCAGCTGTATTGCTGTAAACCTTCTAGTATGACAAGACGTTGGATATTTTGAAACAAACCGAAACACAACCTGCGTCATTCAAATGACACTGGGAAAACCGACACAATGGAAAACACATGGAACTTAAGTGGATTCAGAACCGCACACAAACTATTGTTTATACATAGAGCTCAAGCTGCAAAGAATATATTATCAGTTTTAAAGCCATTTCTGCAGGATTCTGTAACCAAATCCTGAAATGTCTGGGATTGTAATGGTTACGGAAGTTGTTACCTTAGGATAGTAATTCTCAATATTTATCAGGGATGGCCTAACAGGACTGGTCGGGAATTGAATACTTGGAATAGTGGTTATCTATAACAAATCAAGTCAACGACTGAAGTCTTTAGGGGATCCGGCAAGGAATCAATAAGAAAACCACAAGGGATTCAAGTACCAGCAGTGAATGTGGAAATATCTTTGGGATAAGTGGAGTGGGTGAATTGGGAGGGGTTGTGTCATATTTTAGCAGGGCTAGAGGCTGATCTAACTAGGTGATCAAGAAGTAGCAAGGGACAGGCATCTTAAACGAGACCCATCTCCCTAAGACTAGCCAGCATTAAGCCGAGTAGAAAATAAAGTGTCTACAGGTGGCCTGTTAAGTAATTTTTACATTTAATGAATTGCTATCCAGAGGAAACGGGACCCTTAAAAATGTAGCCATGTGAAATTATTTCACAAAAGCCACTGCACAATATGCACGGAAGATTCCTTCCTCAGCACAGGGCCAAGTGTGGCTCAGAATGCTTTTAACTACTGTCAGTCAGTAAAATGTGTTATATCCCGCTATATTTGAAGATAATTTGAATTTAATAACTACATTAACTACATTAACATTGAAGGATAAGCTCTTCAGCAATACATTATACAGAATTCCCAATTGAAAGCCTGGAATCTGCTGCTAGATGCGATAAGATTTAAAAAACATTTTTCTGAGCCCTCTATAATTAGGATGAATTCCTCTCAGTAAGTGTAATAAGCCAATTATCAAATCAATGACCACTGCAGGCCTCCACCAGAGGCCAGGGGTTAACATTAATGAAAAGTTCACAGTTCCAACCCATGCTAATGCACTATTCATTTGATTACAATCACTGCCACATGCAGCTCTTGTATTTTTATTCATAATATTCTATTCAATAGTATTGGAATGAATGATTGCCACTTGAGAGGGGAATCAAGGGATTTTACTAGGAAAAAAACAAGGGCAAGTATAAGTATTTAATAAAAGCTGCAAAAGGAACAGCTATAAAATCTTCTGGACATTAGATTTTGATTCAAGATTGGTCAAAATTGTGGGACACCAGGATTACACCCCTACTCTTTTCGAGAAATGCACTGGGATTTTTAATGACTATAGAGAGTCAGGACCTCGGTTTTACGTCTCATCCAAAGGACGGTGCCTGTTTACAGTATAGTGTCCCCGTCATTATACTGGGGCATTAGGACCCACACAGACTGCAGGGTGAGCGCCTCCTACTGGCCCCACTAACACCTCTTCCAGCAGCAACCTTAGTTTTTCCTAGGAGGTCTCCCATCCAGGTACTGACTAGGCTGACACCTGCTGAGCTTCAGTGGGGTGCAGAGTGATATGGCTGCTGGCTATATATATATATAAAACAGATTACTTCAGGGCATGCCAGGTGCATGGACAGGATAGGACTATTTTCCTCTCGGAAGATCTTGAACCTGGCCTTCTCCACCTGATATACATTATGTTCTTGCTTTAAGTTCACTAGATGTATTTTAAAAAAAGCTTAGTATAAAAAAAAAGGTTTTGGACACCAGATTCCAAGATATCACTGCGCACACAGGGCAAAAAACAACCCAGGAAACCAGAATAATTTCTGGCTTGAAGGAAATGTCATAATACATGAGACTGGCATAGGGAAACTACATCTTTAAGTCATGTGGAGACTTGATTCAACATCATGAGAAGCACTGAGCAGGTCAAGTCAGGGGACCTCCACAAGATCTGCAGTAACGCAAGCATTCGGGGATGCAACTAGAGTATTCAAGACAGAAAACAGGAAAACATGGCTTTTTACAGAGGACTCTGGGAATCTGAAACCAGCTCCCTACTCTTGTAGTTAAAGCCGACTGCATGGGATGCTCTCAGAAACGGATCCATTTTTTTTTAGATCTAATCTACTAGGACCCAAACAAGTGAACCAAATGGCTCTCCCTTCACTTCTAACACCTCATGTTCTAAAACAATCATGAAAATTTGAAGTCTGAAACAACTAGTCAAAGTAAAACTATCCGATCCCTTGCACAGCAAATCAGACAGAAAATTACGTCACCTTATGATTTAATTACAACTAATGAGTGAACACAGAACAACAAATACTTGAGTAAGGAAGTGGGCATATACATCGTGTTGTTGCACAAAAATAGGGTCTGAAATAGTTACACACAAGGCTTGGCATAACTGTGAGGGTAAAAATAGCCTTTCAGTAAAGTTGTGTGTGATCTGTTTCTGTCTAAGTTTTAAAACAACTTACACCCTCCTACACCACTGTATAATCAGTCCCTACCCTGGAGGAGATCTCTAACCTAACAAGAGTAGGTGCGCAGTGGTGATTGCTAAGCATCTGTCCTTATGGTAAACTCCTTTTTGAACAGTATGATGGAAAGCATTTTTGTATTTTCACTTCCAGCACAAGTTTTGTTCTTAAAAGATACACATTCCAGCTTCCTGGTCTAGAAAGCATAATCACCACCACCACCTATTGTTCTCTTAAGATTCAACTAAAAACAATATGAAAACGATGTCAATACGACACCTGCTTTCACATTTTAATACATAAGATTAACAGCCGAAAATGAACCTACAAATGCATATTAAAAATATTAAACCACTTCTTGGATATAAAAAATGATTTTTCTATTGTTACATAACGCATATAAAAATTGTTGCATAATAAACAAAGGTTGATTCCTTTACATAACCTTCATTCAAAAGCAAGTCATAAGTCCTGTTTTCACAGGGAACAGCAGATTATTGTTCTGCAACTGAAAAATTATGGCCTCTTTAAACTCATAACTAGCTCCTTCCCTTCCCTTTCATTATACAGCACATTTTCTCAATAAACACTAACATTCATGAAACCTCAATCAACAGCAAATGTCTATAGACCACCAGTCACCACTGACTGTACTCAAGTATTCTGTCACAAATTGTAGTTCAATAGATAACTTAAAGTGAGCCTAGTGCTCTCAATATTTTTAGGGCAAGAATTCAAGTATTTTTAGGATATGGTCTCTATTCACATTCATCATTTATACAGTATCACCACATATATGCATCATGAACATACTGTATATAGTGTGATGACTGTGTTGAGCTGATTTCCCAAATCATAATAACTGAAGCTTTAGTTTCCATTAAGTAGTTTAAAATCTACTGAAGGGGAACTGTGTGATCTAAAAGGAAATAATGCTAGAGAGTGGCCTCTTCAGTTTGTAACATTGCTCAGATGTTATTTACTTACAATGATGATTGCTCTGTCAAAATGGGATCAGAATTCAGAATTCCAAAACCCCACAGAACGTGGTTACCTTTCAATATCCAAGGAGCAGTTTGACTCGATGTTCTAGTGAAGCCCTTAGGAATCCTTGGGGCACAATGCAGAGATCTAGAACACATGCAGTTTAGTGTAGAACTAAAAAATGATCTAGAAGTTACAGATCTACAACACATGCAGTTCAGGATATGGATGTGGAGCCACCCATAAACCAAGCCAAGCAGAAATCAGTACAGTATATACAGTTGTATGCAAAAGTTTGGGCACCCCTGGCCAAATTGCTTATTTTGCTGATTTTCTACGTGAAAAGAAGTTAACACAACCTCTGCAGCAAATAAACTTAAACTTGACATATTTCTGCAAATTTCAACGCAGTTACTATTTGCTGAATTTAACAGATTGAAGAAAATAAAACGGTAAATGTGACGTGCAAAAGTTTGGACCCCTTACAGTTGATCCACTAGTGTCATTTTTTTTAGGCCTTAATCCAAGTCAGGTGATGAAAATTCAAAAGCTTAATAAATTCTGATTCTTTGAACCTCTCAGGGTGTTGTGCTTACTCTAAGCAGCTGGCTGAGGATAGAAAATAAAGATAATTGACTCTTCCAAAGCAGGGGAAGACTATAAAGAAACATCTAAACGCTTCCTGCTTGCAATTTCCACTGTCCGAAATGTCACTAAGAAATGGAAGTTAAGGGGAAGTCAAGACAAGATCTGGAAAACCAAGAAAAGTCTCCGATAGAACTGCACGTAGACATGTCAGGAATGCAAAGCAAAACCCCCATATCACTGCAAAGGACCTGCAGGAAGGTTTAGCTGGCACGGGAGTAGTGGTTCACCGGTCCACTGTGCAGAGTTGCTTGCACAAACATGATCTGCATGGAAGAGTCATCAGAAGAAAACCTTACTGCGATCTCATCAGAGAAAGTCAATGTCTGAAGTATGCAATGCAACACTTAGATAAGCCAGAGGCGTTCTGGAGCCAAGTGCTGTGGTCTGCTGAAGTAAAAATTGAACTCTGGCTACAATCACCAAAGGTTCGTTTGGAGAAAAAAACCCGAAAGATTAAGGTTTTGGAATGGCCTTCACAGTCCCCAGACTTGAATATTATTGAAAATCCGTGGGTAGATCTCAAACATGCAGTGCACGCAAGACGACCTAAGAATATTTCTGAACTAGAAACGTTCTGCAAGGAAGAGTGGGGAAAAAAATTGCTAAAGCAAGAATAGAAAGACTGACGGCTGGCTGCAATAAACGTTTGGAGGCTGTGATTTCTGCCACAGGGGGTGTTACTAAGTACTGACTGAAAGGGTGCTCAAACTTTTGCGCATGCCACATTTACCCCTTTTTTTCCCCCAGTCTGTTAAATTCAGCAAATAATAGTTGTGCATTAAGATTTGCAGAAATATGTCAAGTTTAAGATTGTTCGCTGCAGAGGTTTTGTTAACTTCTTTTCACTTCAAAATCAACAAAACATGTAATTTGGCCAGGGGTGCCCAAATATTTGCATACAACTGTATATTGAAAACACGATATTTTAGGAAATAAGATAAGCTTTCAATTGCATTATGAATAAAGTACTGAACTTCATTTTCACCATTAAAGCTGATATTGTCCTGCAAACAGACACTGTAGTGCATGGAAAGGGACATTAACAAAACCTACACCTTTTTCTTTCTAACACCACAACATACAAAGGGGAAAATATAATACTGATACCCACCCACTCAATTAACACACACACCTTTCCAAATGTGGTTTTTAATATAAATGAAACTCCTTTGCCAATGTCTAGCCTTGATTTGAACGTTTATAGTAAAAGGAAGTATCTCAAATGTAGTACAAAGAATAGACAGGCAAAAGATGAATCACACCAATTACATTCAGATTGAATTTACAAAGTCAGTAAACCTTACAAATGTTAAGTGGTGTAAATAAAGTGGAGTGCAGGACATCTTTAACCTGCCTGGTTGCCTGCTCATTCCCACATTCAAGAATAATCCTGTTAGATCCTACAAAGAAAAGTCAGCTCACACAATGCCTGCCAGCAGAGTAAGGTGTCACTGCTTTACAGAGCAGTGAAGCAGTGCTTTATTATTAACAGGCACAGCTCACATGTAGCTTTACATTACTACAAGAGTTTTCGATTTTACATTACCCTCATCTTAATTTATCGAACAAAACCAGAAGCCAAGCGTTTTGCAACAACTAAAGAAAAACATCCCCTCCCTCCCAGTAAAAAAAAAAACGAGAACTTTTTAAACCTTGAATTCCCCCCCAACCCCTTCTTACACCTGTTATCATTTCTTTCCAAACAATTTCACTTATCTAAAACAAAAATCAGAACATTCTTCCCAGCACTAATAGAATTCGCCCTCATTCTTACATTCTTTCAGGATCCTATTTTGACTTTGGTGTACTTATTATGCTTCTCAATAGTATCAGTGGGCAGCAATGCTTACAAAGGTAACTTCACTTTAGCATTATAAAAACACCTAGAAGCAGGGCCCATGTATAGAACAGGTAGAGTGCAAGTAGTTTAGGAAAATGTTTTTTTCCATGAAACCATAGCTTGATAATTTGCAGGTTGCAGCAAAATCTAAACCTGCTTGGGACAAATCTTTTACAAAAAGCCAATAGGGAGGTCAGCTTGAATGCCAAACTCTTACTGCCAAACTATTTTGAAATCCTTTCCATTTTATGGGATTCCTATTCTCTGCAGTTTACACCAACTGAAATGATTTTATTCCTATTTTGTTTCAGGAGAATTGTAGATCTAATCATTTTAACAATGGTCGGAAACCACCATCAACAAAAGGGCCAAAAATGAAAGCACATGAGAGCCCACTGAGAAGAAGAGAAGTTCCCTTTACAAAGACCTTTTGGAAGAGGTGTGAGGCGGCACATGTGAGGAGTGGTTTCTTCACGAGCAGCGTTTATTCATATGTTGTGGTAGCATTTGCACGCCTACTGTAGTATGACACAGATATGGAGTTAAACTTCAAGATCCCAACACAGGTGCTACCCACTCTGATGCTATTGAGAAAGAGCAGTGCCACAGGTCTAAAAAATTTGACCTATTCCTGTGGCCATTCACGTTTTAGCCTTTTCAGCACATTTGACTATACAAGCCAAGTTTAGCAAAAAGTGCAGATGGCAAAAGGCATTTTCAATAGTTAACACAACAAGCAGCCTAAAAAAACATTCCGTTATGGACTGCAAATGTTGTACTCATCCACAACTTAAATAATCCAGAGTACCGACGGAAGAGAAATCTATTTACAGTTTTCAAATGTTTTTTTTTTTCATTAAAGAAAATGCCTTCTACCTTGCATCCATTGCAGAATTAGGCATTTTTCATTATTTAACATCAAAAAGAGAAATTTACAACAGGTTCCTCGGACATGTGAAGTATTTTTAGCAATGTTAACAGTCTTCTTGGTGCAAATGCTATGTTTAATGTTCTTAAGTGGAAAAAGTACCTGAGCCAGATAAAGATGACTAGATGAGTCAATTCACTCTAGTCTTATAACCTGGGGGCAAAGAGCATATATTTTAGTATTGCTCATAGACATCCCTAACCTTCTTATCAAATCTCTAGCAGAGAGGAGCTCATGTGAGATAAATAAGACATCCACACATATTTTTCAAAACATTTAGCATCCTTCAAAATGTATTTGTTCTAAACTGATTTTCCATAATTAAAATTCAGGGTGATGTTGACTAGCAAAGAAAAATAAGTTACAAAAAAAGCTTTTCAAAACGGATACATTTTAAGAAGATTAAAGCATGACAATCTTACAACAGAATATAAACAAATAAAAATGAAACACAAAATAGTTTTTCACACATTCAAAACAACGAAGGTGGTGCTGACCTGCTCTGAAAAAGTAGGGCCGACAGATCTCTAGTGAACAGTGTGTAAAGAATTACACAAAAGTATCTTAGTTTACAATAAAGCAAAGTTCCTCATTCTTAGCTGTGGTATCCTATCCCGTCAGCATTTTAACTTTAGAAAAATGTCAAAAGAGTCACTTGTAATAGGGGACAGTATTTGGATTTTGTTATCTATAAAACCAGTTAAGAAGTATTATTTTTCATGATTCATCTGTGTCGAGAATATAATAAAATAACACCTATTACCTGAATAGAAAATGTAGTGAGTAGTTTAACTAGAACTAGATGTTTAATGTAACACTAAGCTGTATTTTTTCCACAGTGCATATAATTTAAGTATAAAAGATGAAGCACATTTTCCTTGGGGTTAAGACGCTGAGGTCCCACAGCTGAAATATGTGATTTGGGTTTAATCTGTCTTTGAAGGCCCCAACATGCATTAATCCTTGTTATTGCACAATACATAAGGACCTGAAAAAAGCTTCAAAAAAGGAAGAGAACATAAAAAATTTAAAATAGGAAATAATGTCACTACAAAAATTTCCTTAATTTCTGCATATCTACATCATACCAAAGGAATCCATGTTGGGTGCATTTCTTTCTTTTATTTTTAAAACCAGCTATCAACATGCATCCAACTGCCCACTTGTAGAAATGCAGTCAGTGGAAGTCTTCAGCGCATGGTGTCCATTGTTCCAGTCAACAAGTTAAAGTTCAAAGACTGAATGATCAAAGTGCTTATGTACTCAGTAGGACTTCTTTCTTCTAGGAATATTATAAAGTTGAACATTAGCATGTATCATCTGTTAAAAGAAGTAAAAATACATACATGTTAACGGTAATGACATAAAAATGCAAAAAGAAAAGTTGCATCGCTTCCTAATCTCACTGCCACTTTTCTAACACGTTCCAGTAGGAAAATATACAAGCATAAACCCAAGTGAGATCTAGGTTCTAAAAATCAGTGAGTTTTCTGGAGGACAACAAATGTGAGCCTGAAAATAAGTAATCCAAAAGGTGTTGTGTCTGCAGTGCATTTTAGTTCCTGTTCCAAGAACACCAACATATGAAACCGGATTAAAATTGAGAACAGGGGTCACTTTACGTAAAAGGTTGAAGGAGGATGGAACAAGACACACAGCTTCTTACCCTGGCTTCTTTCAAGAAATTAATGGATAAGATCCCATGACAAATTAGATACTAACTACCAAATGGGCTAAAGGAACATACTGGTGTTCATGTTCTCAGTTCTCCTATGCAAAATGTTATGGAAGAACTCACCATGATACCACCATTTTGTTTTCTTTGGATTCTTATTACATGTTCTTACATAAAATGAATTATCGGGAGGCCGCCTCTGTTGGGAGAAAGTAAAAATGAAAAATATTAATCATTCATCAGCTAGAAGAACGGTAAATCTAGACAACTAAAATTAGATCAGCATCAGCAACAGATTTTTTTATGAAGAAACAGAGAATGCTCTTCACTCATGTAGGTACTTTATCATGGAAGATTACTTCATTTTATTTTTCATATTCTATTAGAAAAAACTAATGTGGTTTAGAACAATACATATTTTTTTATTTATACGAATAAGCACTTTTCCAGAGCTTACAACTGGTTGATTTTCACTACTATTTTAAAACACATTTATGATTTGCTCTCTGTGATCACCAGAGGGCACACTTCTCCATGCTGCTGAACTACAGGACTAAACCTTTCTGTGTGCTTGATGTTCCAAGAAGACAGAAAAGGTTTTCGTAATAATAGAACAGACTTTCACAGCTCGGGAACTCCTTAAAACACTTCACATAAAGGAAGAGTTCTTCTTTTCTGATAATAACAAACATCAGTCTGAAAATGTAGTTTAAATAGATGGAACTTTTGAAGATCATCCTTAGGAATCAGAGATATTTCAGAATACAAACTAGCATCCTTAAATTGGGGCAAATTGATGACATTACTAATAAGATGAAGAAGAACATGTTAACATTGAAGAGCCTCTTTTCGAATGATTTTGAGATAGCTTGGTACCACGATAAAGGCGTTCACACTTGTCTGATCTCATATATCCTGACTAATGCACGTGCAGCTCTGCACTCACAGCTACACTAAAGCCATCAGCTATTAATTTGGCTTGTCAGCAGCAGACAGGACACAGTCAGGACATGAACTGCTTCTGCACCTCCATTTTCAAAACTGGTCGATACATTTACAGTTACATTTAAAATACCTAAACCGTTTAGATTTGATAGAGCTGACCATCATTAGAATCATTGTTGTCCAAAAAACACCTCCCTCCCCTGGTGTTTGCCTGCTATTGTCTCAGATTTACAAAAAAAAGAAAGCCTTTTAGAAAACGTCACCAACCATCCAGCAGGTTCTTACAAATACAATGAGTTGCAAATTGCAACTTTAAATCACAAGTACAAGGCTTGAATGTTAAAGATTGTAAATGCATGTAAGAAAAGAAGAACTTAAAGTTGTTAAGTCTCTTACCTTTTCTTTACAACTGGAAAGCATGCTGATAATGCTAAGACAGACTGATTGTACTGAGAGAGCTGGAGACCAATCTTCTGTTAAAATGGATAGACAGATGTGTCCATTGCTGTAAACGTGAGGATGAACAGGTATATTTTCACCAGTGAACATTACCTGAAAAAAAAATCCAACATCACACAGGGTATTGTACGATCATGATGTACAACTGAAAGATGAACTTGTATAGCACTCGGCTGGATTCATTACATTTTTAGCCTAAAAAACAGAAAATAAGGTGTGTACTAAACATCTTAATACTCCTGGATACATAAAGCCATGGGATTAGGAGAAGAGAATGGAATACGTGCCTGGCAGCAGGACAGGGATTCACAGAATTTGAGGGGTATTATACACCTAACAGAGAAGTCTACAATTGCACAGCTTTGAATCTTAAAGGGTGCAAACCCAAACAAAACTTTAACTTTACATAATCTACACATGGAACGTGTCAAATTGAAGCATGCATGTTTAGTAGTATAATTCCAACATCGTTTTACCATTGTATCACCTGTAGTGCCTTTGAATCTTAAGCAATATTAACAAACTACTCTTCGTTTTTTTTAAATTAATGGCTATAGCAAAAACGATCGTTATGATTATGATTCAAGCCCATTCCAGTCTATTAAAAAACAAGTTCAGGTGGGTGGCTGCATCAGCATGCGTAGGCTGCAAAGGAACAAGTAATAGGTTTATTTCACACTGAAAAGAGAAGAAGGCTCCACAGCCATGGACTAAAACAATGACTAATTGCCTGGAAGTGATTTGTATCCAATGTTTGATATGGACAGTTGTCATGTGACAACTTATTTAGCAATTACAGTATGCCCACTTCCTGTTAAGCATAGAGTCCCCAAGTGTCAGAAAACAGGTCTGCATTACTTATACCAAAAGAAGTTAATTCTGATGAGATTCCATGTGCATTGAGAATTAGACAGGACACCAATCAAGACATCGACTTGTCTGGTCATGTGGCATCTACCTTTGGAAAATATATTAATGTCTGTATCCGAGCACAGTTATATGACCGAGAACAAGACAGGACAGGAATGCTGTATAAGCTACCCGTGGAACCGGGGTATGAATATTACAAAATCACACACAAATAAATGCATGGAACTGTGCAGGATTGACAATAAAAGGGACAAACTTAGTATTGTATTTTTAAGTTAGAAAGTAAAAAGTATAACTTATTTCAATCCTTTGCACATTTAGGCACACACTTCCTCAGAACTCAGCAGTTCAGGCTACAACCAAGACCTCTCAGTTCTCTGCTACATTGTTCTGTAACTCATAAACCACTTTGTATCCATTTCTTCACGTATATGCCTCAAAATTTAGTTTTTACCTTTTTATTCTATTTTTGAGCAGCACTTACATTGCACTTTCAATATTATTCAGTTTGCCTTATTGTAGTTTTAAGAATTTAATTTTATTGTAATTGTAATATCGTCTTATCTATTAATACTAAAGTAACTTCGCTTAATGTAAACCTTGGCATCCACTGTAAATCATGCTGGATAAGCATACATAATATAATAATAACCCTTACACCTATATAGCACCTTTAAGGAAACTCCACACAAAGAAGTTTACAGGAAATTGACTGTAATGAAGGACTCCCTTTCACCACCAATGCATAGTCCCCACCTGGATGATGCACTGGCACCCAAAGTGCACCAATACTCTCCCCACACACACCAAGTGATGAAGCCAGATAAGAGATGGGGGTTATTAGAGGAGGCCATGGCTGGTAAAGGCCAGGAGGAAATTTTGAGGTAACACCCCTATGCTCTTTGAAAAATGCCCAGGGATGTAAATGCTTAGTTTTGTTAAAATGCTATTTCTATAGCACTTGAGAGAGAAGAAGAAGGATATAAAATCTTCTACAACATGTCTACCTGCAGAGCCAACTGTCACTTGATCTACCACGAGCTCCACAGTGTCTCTGGAGTAGTCATCTCTGGATCAGCCTCCCAGGGATGACCCTAGACACCTGCAGACAACTGGCAGGATATACAGTAGGAAAACCAAGAGAGGCCTGCCTGACAAATCTCAAGCCCACCCTAAAGGTGCACAGCCAACTGTGCGCACCACCTGGGGAATCCCAGTCACAGTAGGCTAGTGACACCTCTGCAGCTGAACTGGCCAGGTACAGATCACAGGAGGACTTTTAAAGCAAGGTTGCCCGACTGCGGTCCTGGAGGACCAGTGCGTCCCATGTGTCTTTAAGGCACCAGCACCTGAAGGTCCAGGAGAAGCTGGTGGATTGATCCAAATATATGCATAATAACACGATTTAGCTCATGCAGGCTCACCGGTGTTCAATTACTCTAAAGGCACCAAAATAATATCAGGGAATTGCAACTTTAAAATAGGGGAAAGCAACCTTACTGACTACATGGTATAACAGAAACACCTCGGATATATAATAATTGCTTAGACTTATATAGCGCTTTTCTGGACATTCCACTCAAAGTGCTTGAAAGGTAATGGGGATCCCCTCCACCACCACCAGTGTGCAGTCCTACCTGGATGATGCAACAGCAGCCACAGTGCACCAGAACACTTACCACACACCAGCTCTCAGTGGGGAGGAGAACAGAGTGATGAAGCCAGTTCATAGATGAGGATTATTAGGAGACCATGACTGCTAAGGGCCAATGGGAAATCTGCCCAGGACACCAGGGTTACACCCCTACTCTTTTTGAGAAACGCCCTGGGAATTTTAATGACCACAGAGTCAGGACCTCGGTTTTACGTCTCATCCGAAGGACGGCACCTTTTTACAGTATAGCGTCCCCATCACTATACTGAGGCATTAGGACCCACATGGACCGCAGGGTGAGCGCCCCCTTCTGGCCCCACTAACACCTCTTCCAACAGCAACCTTAGTTTTTCCCAGGAGGTCTCCTATCCAGGTACTGACGAGGCTCAATCCTGCTGAGCTTCAGTAGGCTCCCAGCTGTGAGTTGCAGGGTGATACAGCTGCTGGCTATACATGTAAAAAAAACAGTACTCAGAGTATAATGCCTAGGAATGAAACTGTCCGATTCAATTTGTGATGTTACAAAATAAGTCTCAAAATCCAGATTTAGCTCCTGCATCAGTAGCCAGATGCTTCATTCTTTTTTAACATTGGATGCACCCAATGTTATTCTCTCCTTCTGAGCTTCTGGCATGTAGTACTATAATCTTCTTTACTACCAGAGTTACTCAACTTAGACAACTCCACAATTTGAAGTATAATTTCAACACTTCATAGTGCAATGACCATGATGAATGATGGATCAGATCCAGAGCCCAACTGCCTTAACATAAAAATGTTTTTTATGCCTAAGTAAAAATTGATAATGCCATAACCGCAAATCGCTTTGAAAATATCAAAACAAGCTATACTGTTCTATAACTGAATAAGCAACAAATTATACAAGACAAAGGGCAGTAAGATGAATTTTATGAGGAGGTGCAAAATATTCTGTTTGGCAGAAGGCTTTAAACATTCTGCTGCCTAGGAACAAGTAGTACCCAGGATGCAACAGACAACAAAAACGAAATATGCTACTGTAGGTAAATCTCTAGCAGCGAAAAGGAGGACAGACAGGTTTCACTGGTCAATGGCTGAAACCTGTTACACAAAACAAAGCAATGCTGTCTTGTCTTCAGTCCCCCATTGTTCATACACTTTCCACCCAAAACAACACGTACATCCGATACCTTATGCCAGTGGAACAAATGAGAGGACACCATTTGTCCCATCTAGCTTATAACTGGTAGTTAATTGATGCAAGGATCTCATCCAGCCTTTTTCTGAAAGAAGCCAGGGCATCGGTCTCAACAACCTGGCTGGACAGCTTTTCCCAAACTCCTATAATTCTTCAGGTAATGAAGAGCACCTTCTGCCTTTGAAAAGCCATTTCAGAAAATAAGACATCTGCTGTGCTCTACATCGTGATCACTGTGACCCATCAGAGAGACAAACGGTTATTGTTATTGGACAATGCTGGATCATCTTGATGTCCACTAAAGCGTGCACAGGAACACAGAACCTTACCACTATCTTGAGAAACAATTCACTTCCCACCACTACAATTCAAAAGAAATATTTTAATGTGTAGGACACCAGCCATGTATTTGGTGTGTTATTGAGAATGCAAGTTTCTTTTTTTATCTAAGGCTTTATTTCCAGGAACTTGCACCTCCCGATTTTCTCTGTGTACACTGTACCTCTTTCATTTTTTCCCCAACAAGGATTTTAGCAGGCAGGAAAGAAATGGAACATAACAGACATAAATGCCACAAAACGGGTAGGTTGTTGAAAGAAAAAAAAGCATTTACAAATTGCTTTACAAAAAAAGCAGTAAGACCAGTTAAGGGGCTAGCGCTCAGTTTTCAAAAGGAGGTGTTGAATTATAACCTATACAAATAGCATTGCTGGATCAGCTCAATCTGAAACGAACTACATACAGTAGCCCCCAGACCACTTTCACATCTATCAACCACTGGCTTGTGTTGATGTTACTGAAGCTCAATCAACGTGTGTAGATTGTGAGAGAACAAAAGAAGTCTAACATATCAGAGGAGGAGACTATTCAGCGCAACTTCCTCTTTTGGTTGTCAATAGCCGACTTGTTTCAAGAATCGCACCTAGGTAATTATTGAAAAGTCCCCCTCAAGCAAGTTTCATAAGCACGGTTATGTAGTTTCCCCCCCAAAAAAAACATTTTTAGGTACAACTTCTACTTTTGGTCTCAAAATGTATTTCCTATTACTTTCCACTTCTACCCTTGCTTTCCCACTGGTCATGGAAAGGACGAGGCGAACTGCCAACACTTTTCAGAATTCTAGAGAAGTACAGTACATCATGTCTTCTCGTGCCCATCTCCGTTCAAGATTCCAAAGCATGATAGTACAAGCATGAGTCTAAGTTATGTCATCAGTCAATTGCTAAGCAATGGTGGGCAATGGTGGCACAATCGAGTGCCACTAGCGACGGGATTGGGATGACGCAGTCAGGACTCGGTATTCCGACAAACCGCAAGAGCTCCAGGCCCAGTGAAAGACGCACCACTCTGGAACCTGCAGCTTGCTAAAAAGATGACTGTCATGATGGGTGGGTCAGAGGAGCACAGCTGGGCTCTTCTTACGCTCTACAGTACAGTCCTGTACTGTACAGGAATCGCCACGAAGAAAGGATTGGCGAATCTAGATAATTGATATAGGTCATCGGCAACAGCATGTGAATAACGGGCTGAAAACGATTCCTTTTCAAAGCCAGCAATTTCTTTGCTGTCAAGTTGGCACTTGAATAGCACACACAATATTCTCAAAGTCCTATTACTTATTTCTTATTTTGGAATTGCTCAGGATGATTAAAACCTTATATTCTTCACTACATACCCACTGGAAATGTGCTCTATTGCTTTTTTGCACCAGGTACTGTGCACATGGATACTATTTCATTTTCCACAAAGCTGCAAGCCAAGATCATTTACATCACCGGTCAGAAATACTAATCTGCACCTCAAATAGTCCATATAGTTGATGTCCCCAAAAAGGAAGCAAGGGCAAGAAACTGCACTACAGCTGCAGTGCTGGTTTTATGCTGAAATGAAAGAATACCCACGCCTGTCATTTCAGCTGACACTTAAACCCCAAGGAGGACACAAGAGACATCAGACGTTTGAGGAAAACCGCTCTGCATGGCAGCTTGAGAAAATTAATTCTTCTTTAAAGGTAATTACAAAAATATTTTTTCCACAGGACAGAAAATGAAAATGTCTTATATAAGTCAAAAAAATAAGAACTTCTTATGAGAGACGGTGATGAGTCTTTGAAGCTGGTTTTCTGCTTAAATTTTACCAGGAAATTACAAAGGAGGTTCCAAAACTAGATGTAACTCCATCTCTCCATTTTCTAAAAGCTTGATCTAATACTGAAAAGCAACAGGCACAAGGCAGGGTACACTGACAGTCGCCAGTCCATCACAGGGCACAGACAAGCACACACTCCCTTCAGTATTTAGACTGTGGGAGAAAACTGGACCAAACTGCATGCAGATGGCACCCCAGGAATTGAACCCAGGGCCCCAGCAGTGCCACTGTGCCATCCATCTACCACTGAATATAACTCAAAAAGTCAAAAAGAGAGAAAGTAACAAGCTGTCCTAAAGGTAAAGGCGGGATGCCATGACGTTGCGAGTTTAAGTGATAAATTCTAGAAGAAAATACAACCGCCATGAAAAAAATTCCCTCTACTTTTCCAAACAGCTCAGACAGGCACTGCAACATTTTCATCATATTTTTGGTCCACTCTCGGCCAACGGCTTGAGATGTTTTCTGATGGTATGATATACAATTCATAGTTATACTTTGTTTAACAGAGCAAGGACCCCCCTTCTTAGTAACAAGGAAACAAAAGTAACACCGGGAGGATGACATTTCAGCCTCTAAAGATTTTCAAGACAGATTTCACTTTTTCATTTGCATGTTTCCCCATACTTTAGGAACGCAAAAAGAATTTAAAAAGGAAGAGAGAGCAAGTAATAGGATATGGAGACAGCAAATAGCAAGTAGTTGTAAGAAAGCTTTAGATATTAATAACTTAATTTATTTAGCAGGGCTTGATAGAGTCAAGCACCTTCAGTATGAGGGTACATCTGCAGTGCCCTACCTGGGATAAGAACCCCCCTATTTCCACCTGCGTGCCCAGAGAACTAGATCTGTATTTCTGTGTTTTATATAGTTTTACGTTATTCAATAGTAATGCAAAACAAAAATAAGCAGGCATGAACAGAAATCAGTAAGTGATCCTCTGAGTACTCTTCACTTCTGAAGCAAGCCCTTTGGTTTGGGGAGAGCTCTTTTACATACAGGTAAAGCAAGAAACCAGATCTATAATAATTCCTAGAATAAAACTTCTAACAATGTTGCCTTTAAGACGCAGATAAGTTTATCCATCATACAGAGGGCAGCCATATGTCATATGCATTCTGCTCACACAGTCAGAACTACTTTTTCTATGCAAGGGTGGGAGTATCCATGTCTTTTTGTACGAAATGCAATTTTGACTGTTTTGTGAATTTTAAAAGCTAATAAAATGCCAACACGGCACAAACAAAATAGGATATAAACAGGAGGAAACTCAGAATATTTTAATATTTTTAAGATTTTGTGTGTGTGTGGGGGGGGAGGGGGATCGTTGCAAATCCTTTCAAGGTTTATAAAGGGTCACTCACCAAAAGGCTCAAATATACTTTAAAAGGGAAAGAAAATGTTATAGGCCTTTATGCTGCCCAGTACAATTACCGACACCAGTCTTACTTTCAAATGGTCTCCGTCTGGCTTTGGGTAAAGTGAAGTTTCTGCATTGCTATGGGGTCATTTGCAAGACAACCCAGACAGACGGAGGAAAGATTCTGGCCTCCTAAAAATGTCAATTAAGTCCAAGCCAAAGCTGGTGTTATCAGACAGCACTCGTTCCCTCTCCTGCGTTATACTTCCAAAGAGGTGCGGCCTTGACACCGATAAGACAACCTCCTTATCAACATCTGTCAAAGGGTTTTGGAGACGAAAGTTCACTGCTCAGGGATGCAACAGAATCAGAGGCTGAGCGACTGCAGGGAAGACTTTAGGACAAAGCCATGCTCAACCCCAGTCCCTCGGATTACCACTGCTGTTCCTAAACTTCTGCATAGGCACATGAACACACACATTATATTCACTGATACTTCAATCCTGCACACATTCTGGCAAGATGTTCTTCTTTTCCCCCCATAAAATGTAACAGAAAAAAACCAAAAGTTCTTATGGATTTGTGTTCTTTAAAACTAATGAATTACACTGAAAGAAGAAATGCGATTTTGGTGATTAGTAATGTGTTTCTTCTTGCTCTGAAACAGTGCTTGGAATTCAAGTATGCATCAGGATCTCTTTATACTAACCTTTTCACCCTGTGGTTTAATTAATTGATTTAATTAATTCAGGTTTGATTATTAGGTTTATGTGATGTTGTCTAAGAGCAAAATTTCTCATCAACACCTATGGGTGCAGATCACGATTAACCTATCAGAAGCACTGCTTGAATAATGTGAGCAGTAACTGATGAATAGGCACTAAACCCCAAGAATCAGTTTCCCCAGGGATGGCAAATACTGAACCATCATCACTGACAATACCACTGCAGCTGCCTCAGCATGCTCAGGAGACATAATAATCCACACAGAGCCAGCAATGCTGCCATTTCCTTATTAAGTACCATTGAGAACTTTATGATACCTTAAACATAAAATTACAAATGTATGCATTTTATATTGCTCAACATTTAAAAACAATGGTGCCTTACTAACCACTAACGATACTTAAGTCACTTTCTAATACTAATGTGACTTGACCTCTCTTGCCTGAGAATACTTTTTAAGAAAACATTCTAAAAACATTTTTAAAAAATGTAAGTCCTACCTGAGGTGAATCAAAGGGATATCGACTACTGAATTTGAAAAGCAGCTGAAATTTTTCTCCTTCATAGAGTGTACCGGGGGCTCCTTCCATATCTACAATCCACCTGTAGAAAAAAAATTAAATTACTACGGTTTTCAGTAAGAACTCATGATTCCCTAAAAGGTGAAAAGTAGATCGTGCAGCACTGAAACTTGAGACTCGGAAAGCTGCTAATTCCTAGTCAGGATCAAGGAAACCTGAAATCCATGGACTAGAGAATTATTAACCTATTAAACCCCACGCTTAAAGGCACTCAGGGTCAATTTCCACCTGAACTGGATGTACCCTTAATGATCTTGAATCATTTTGGAAAGTATACACAGTACAGGCCTGGTAATGGTCTAGAATTCAGGGTCATCAAGTCTAAACCTTCACATTTCTTTTATACGTCTTACTCAGTAAACACTGACAAGAAAGGAATATCCAAAACAAACAAACCCGTTTTACTGTTTATTTCTTCAGAAGACAACTCCACCAACATGTCTACTAGCTTTGATAAAAATGTTAGATTGAGTGAACAAATCTGAAAAAAATCTGCACACGTTTTCATGAGGACATGGCCTAGTATTGTTTTCTTTCTCTTACAAAAAATGTGAAAGAAAATTAACGACATAAAAAAATCTATTACTACTTTGCAGTAATGCAGACAATAAAAAACAAAACAGCATGGAACATTTCTCTGGACACATCACAGAGGCTTCAATAGTTCATGTACTATAGGCTACAGGCTTGGAACTAATATTTCCTGCTATATCCTTTTTGATGTCTTAATCCAAACACGATTTTCACAGATCTCACAACAAAGACCTATTACACAAGAACAGGGCACCAGTTACACATGCATAATTAGGAATGGGTTCCAGGTTCTCTAGTTATGTACAAATAAATCATTTGGATGTAAAAAGACAATTCATAAATGAATTATTAAATACCACATCATGCTCCTGGTCAATATTTAGAACGTTCTATACAACACTTTTAATAAAGTGGTTAATATTACCTATTATCAGAATCAATGTAAGCAGCTAAGGAACACTACTCCAAATGCCCAGAGCTCAAATTAAGTCTAGCCATGTCACCAGGAACTCATGAACAAAAGGTATGCCAAAGATGCTCTCTCAAGAAACTGAATAAACATTGGACTGAATTTACAATTTAATTGCAATATAGTGCATGAAATAAGAAAATGTATACATTTTTAGGCATGGTAAGACCATCTCTCAAAAACAATCAATCCATCCCTCATTCACAATGAACTGGTCATTTGAGGCCTTACTGCCACTCAATAAAATATTGAATACCTGCACCAAAGTCTCAGTTTCCATTCATCTACTACTGAATGTCCGCTTCTGAAATACACTGCCTTTGGAAGCACATCTTCAAATGTGCAAACACATCTCAAAAAAGGTTATAAGTCATGCTTCTGAAATAAGTGTGACTGTAATTTTCACTTGTGCTGTGACCTGTATTGGCCGTTTCAGGCACAGTAGTGATGATTAGAGAGCATTACAATACAGAACTTCCAAAGGTCATCTGTGCAAAGACTGTTAATTAAAGAAGGTATCCCCCTTCACACTTTAAAGATGAAAAGAGATTAAATAATTCTGCTACTTACTATGCTGTGCAAAACAAACAGGAAAAAGACATTTTATCCCGGTCATTGAAAGAGTCAGATAACAGTCTGCTGAATTTGTCAGGATTTGACACTGCATAATACATATGCAGTTCTCTTTAAGGATTACGGGAGCACAGAACAAGCTACCCAGCCTGGGCATCACAGTCAGTCATGAATTTCAAGTAATCAAAACAGTGAAAACATTTAATCAATATCCAAAATATCACAGCACTTACAGTAGAGTTAACATTCTTGAGGTTTACAGGTTTAAAGCCCTTTGCAAAAGTTGGCATTTAAAAATAACCACACAGCTTATAACCTCTTATTTTGTTTTTCTACAAGGTGTTAAATAAATACGGAAACAAATAGTATTGAACATATGTAGCACTTCAAAATAAATGTTGTTTCACATTTGTCACAAATAAAAGACAAAAAAAAGTCATTTCAAGAGGCACGATCCTCAAGCTCCTTGAACTTGCAAGTTGACGGGGTCAACTTGTGGTCATATGGCTGCAGAAAAGTTTCCAGAGAAGCTTGTAAATGGGAAGAAGATCCAGACTGGAAAAAAAGTCTTCAATGCAGATGAAACGGGCTTGTTCTGGAAGAAAATCCATCTTCCAGACATAAATCTCGAAGGTGGGCCAAGCGATGTTACTTAATGTAGTCATCTAGCCAGTCCCACAATAAAGCCAGGCTTGCTGTACCTGTCCTGTCTGCGCACCCCAGGGCATCGCACAGCAAGAGTAAGAACCTCTTGCCTATTTAATAGCAGTCGGATGAGAAGACTTGGGTGACTATGGACAGATGGGTAGCATGAGGCTCGCTCATTAGCACGAAGACAGAAATGTCAGTGCACAAGATTTGGAATTTGCCACACGGCCCAGTCTCCCAAAATGAATTTTTCATGTCACGGCCCAACTCTGTCTGGCTAATCTTCGCTTGTGAATGACTGAATCCAAGAATGTTGAAACCTTCCTGTATTTTTCTACAAACACACATGCATATAGAGCAATGTTGATTTTGTTGACGATATTTATGACAAAAACGTTCAACAACGGTTTTCATTTTAGTTAACGATAACGAAACACATGAACAATAATCCACACAGACGAGGACAAATTAAATTGCTTTGCATTTTTGTCTTAATTAAAATGAGACAAAATAACTTGTTTGACTAAAACTCATGCAAAAATGTATTTCATCACATGAGGTTCACCGTAATGGGTTTAATCCCAGGGCTGCGACTGTAGGTGGACTGCACAGTGCCTCGGGGCTAGAATTGGGGTGTGCCATTTTCTTTCCCTCTTTTCTGTAACGGTCCTTCATTTCCAGATCGTCTTTTCTACACCCCATATCACGAATTAGATTAAAAAAAGCAGAGCACTATGACAAAGAAAAAAGTCATGAAGACCCAAAAAATACTTTCTTGTAATATTCCATGCTTTCAAATAAAAGAAAAAAAATCTTGAGTCTAGCAGTACCTTCATACCCTACAAGCAAACCAAAAAAAGGGATTGTAAAACTGTTACTGAAGACAAAAGAACAGGACACGGCTACATTATGAGATGAAAAAAAAAATTTTAAAACACCATCTGGACCAACAGCACCCTCACAACTCTGCATTGAACATCCGTTTTTCACATTAGAGCTAGTCACGTTAAATAGAAAACCTTTTATTTTTGCAGAAGACGGTAGAGTGAAAGCAGCTCGTGGTCCTTCTACTGTACTTCGGAAGACTAACGAAAACACTCCACTACTCAGTACAGTGAAATAAAATCAAAATTCAAATTCCATTTTAAAAAGATTTGTTTAATGCTTTTTCTCAAAGTCTTAATGTAAACTAGTTCATGGCTCTTAAATTTGATTCTTAGATTAATAGATAAGGTCCCTACTCTGTTTATGCACTTGTCCCTTGCTAAGTTTGGTAAGTGAACAGTCGCCACACAATTCTATAGCTTTAAAGGCAATCAAATTAGGACAGTCTTAATTGTAAATTAAAAAAAAAGACTAAACTCTAATTCCTTAATACTGCAAAGACTACATATAAATTAAACTAAAACCTTTATACTTAAAGGTACAACTTAATTAAACTGTATAACAAAAATCTGACAAACTAATTCAGTTTTAGTCAACCCAAAGCGGGTGTAATTGTAGTCAAACCGCAGTCGACTCGACTAAATTAAAAGAGTGACTAAAATGTGACTACGTCCAACAGACATTTCAGTCAACTAGACTAGGACTATGACCATGTAATACAATGACTTAACAGGGATAAAGAGTGATGTTTCTTCTGGTGCTCAGTATGGAATGAATAACATCTCAAGATTTACAACATGGAAGTGCAAGAACACAACCCCCAGCATCACTTCAATATTGCAAGTGCTCAATATCACAGCACCAGCAGCCCCGGCATCACTTTGGGCAGGAGAATCATGCTTTCACAGGAGTTACTGTGATAATCAGCGAGAGACAGGCACAGGAAAGCCTGCAAAGCATAACAGGATTCAGGACAACAGCTAAATAAAGCACACAGCGGCAAAGGCAGGACACACTGGGACAGCTCAGGCCACACCACTGCTCCACATAGGAGCATTACACAACAATTCCTTGAGGATGACTGCACATGCTGAAACAAGTATAACCAGATCCAATTTTATTTCGTGTCCGTTTGTGAGGACTAGTGCATGCATATGGATCCACTGCCCACTACTTAAACCGATGACTTAACACGGATAATGAGTTACGTGTTCTTTGGTGAAGGATTTCTATCACATATGCACCCTTTCCTTTGTCTCCATGATTATTTCCAATATTTTACACTTCAAGATTTCCAACATGGGAGGGCCAGAACACAACTCTTCTGTTCTGTTATTCTGTACTGTTCCACAACTCTTTACGTATCCTGAATTTCACTGAAATCAGAAGCAGCCCTTTCTTAGCCATTGCATGAACACCCCCCCCCACCTTACGTGCCCTAGCTGTGCCTGCGAGTGAGGAGGGACAGGAGAGCAGAACTGCAGGCTCACCAGGGTTTATTGTCCTTTAATGGTTAACAGGTGTGTGTGTGGATCACTGAGGGGGGGGAGAGAGCAAGAGAATGAAGCAGCAGCCACCTCAGTCCATAAGATGGAGAAAGATGTCCCCCCTTCATATATGGGGAAAGAAGTTATCCAATGATGAATGAAATAAAAATGTTTTGAAATCTAATCATTACCAAATATAGCATACATATCAAAAAAGTATATTACAGTAAATGACACATTTGTGAGACATGCATTTATAAACAATGTTCCGTACATTTCCCTACCAGAGCCAGCCCTGGGTGTAGGCAAAACAGGCGACTGCCTAGGGCCCAGAGGCGGCCAGGGGCCCCCCCTCAACGTGCGACAACATTCTTAATCATCACGGTCAAATACGTGCGAACAAATTCCCCGTGGTTCATTATCCTAATGGACGCCCGGTCAAAAAACTGACCAATCGTAACTGAGCACGTTTCTGAAGCAGAAAGGAGGAGCGGGATAAGCTCAGACAAAGCAACTCACTGTAAGAATGCACAACATGCATGGGAACGTCATCATTTTGTGTCGAGCCTGTTAGGTCCGCGCAAGTAGCGAACGGCAGACATTTCCGAGATTAGATGCGTGGACTGCTTGAGGTGTTTTTACTGGAAGTCAACCGATTCACGTTTCCCGCAATCGTACCCACGCCGGGCGGGTCGCCTGGCTAAAAACAGGCACTGGTCCGCCAAACAAAAACGTGAAAGCGAACGTGCAGTACAAGATACTGTTCAGCGATTGTACGTAATCGGCATTAAAACGCATCGTTTTCCTGGCGGTTCCTCCTGTGCTTCATTTAATGAGGTTCCCGGGAACTCAACCTGTAGGCCTTCGGATTACAGCCTCTCTCCCAGCCACAGCAGCAGGAGCAGAGAGAAGCTTTTCAGAGCTCAAGCTGATTGAAACATACCTGAGGTCGAACATATAGGCAAATTGGTTCATAGAAGGTTTCCCATCTGCTCAGCCTTACTGTTCTCACCTCCTTGCCATTTGGTCTTACTTAATTCCACACTTATTCCTGCAATTCCTTCCTACAAAGGTTTCAGTGCAGGACTTTCTATGTTCTGATCTGCTAAAACTCGGAAGGAAGAGAGATCCTGTTTTTCATTTATAGTAATTAAATGCTCCTGTTTTATTACTTTCAATGTCAAAATAAATGTTATCTTGGTAAAATATGTGCCTTGTGTTCTTGTTTATAAGTTATTTTTTATGCATTCTTCAAATCTGGTTAATAAAACGTTCTACTTATATAAGTATTTTAGTCCTAAACAGTAATTTTCATTTTGAATCCTCATTTTCTGTTTGCTTCCAGGGGCTCCTGCTTACTTTGTTCTCATGATAGTCTGGAATCCTTCAAGAAAAGAGAACAAGATCAATCAGCATGGATCAATCAGTAACCATTAACTAAATGAGCTAATGCACATGGGTTAAATCTCTACCACTTAGTGACATCCTTATGGTCATAATTCCATGGCTGGACATGACCAGCCAAGGGGACCAAATCACAAAACTGTGAAAATATTCTTATTTAAAATGATGGCACAAGCAAGCACAAAAACAGATCACAAAAGCATTAAAAATAAAAGTGGCAATAGTAAAGTAATTCTGAATTAAAACACACTAAAGACTAGCACTCAGCATATACAGACATCAGAATCAAGTCAACCCCAAGGGTGTCCCCAGATAAGATCACAGCAAAATTATCTTATTTGAACATCCACCGTATCCCATTCCACCTTCCATATACTGTCAAATGAAAATTGACAGCTTAAGACAGCAGAAAGCCCAGGGACTAAATGAGATTAATGGATCTAAGGATGTACAACAAAGGAGATCAGCAATACGTTCTAAAACCACCAGCTTCCAGCTGGAATGCTTGGATTAATACCTAGAGATCACCTGGACTTCCTTTTGCTTGTTTGGCTACTAGGAGCCAAAAGGAAAATATCACAGATTTTAAAACTTGAGTCAACAGGTTATCATAAGATAAGATTTTATTGTCCCCTGATGGAAATTATGGACACCCAGCACTCCTATACATACAGTCCTGTGCTGCAGTCCTTTTTAGAATTTACATGTTGCATCTTTGTCAGATTGTTTTCCACCAAGTCATCACTGATGCCTAGGGGCCCTATGTAAATTGCATAGAAATACAGCAGATCAGTAGAGGAATTTAGTTATCAATGCAATATTGCACACCGTGTATGTAAACTGAATAAAGGTGTTTCATACCTCTTTTTTGTTAAGGGATAGCACCCATCCTTTGAAGCAGTGGACATCTTTTGTCTCAGAGGTGTGAATACCTGGCCTTACACCAATCACACTGCATCCACTAAATTAACAGGAACTATCAGGCAATTTTGTGAGATAAAAGATACCGGACTGAAAGAGGCCCATAACCTAAAACAGTTGTGCAGTCTACTGGAATTCCTTTGTAAATCTAAGGTATGCAGTGGGTTCGCTGTCATCTCTCCCTTCCACACAGGAATGTCGAGCAGTGCCGGCTCATGAAAAATAAGTGGAACTCGATGGGAAGAAAAATGCGCACGGCTCTTAAAAAGCAGGCTGCAGGCTGTCTGAAGGGTGGAGGCCGCTGCTGATCATAGCTGTAAACCTTCAGCTTGTTAGCCAACTGGAGTACTCCTTTTTCAGCTTGGAAAGGGTCTTTGAGACCACGTCTGCTACACTGCTTTCATTAAATTCTTTATGGACTATAACCGTTGGTCTTTCAAAGTTAAAAGCTCCATGAACTTGCATGCATTCTCTGCCGAGACGTTTGTCTGGGATTCTGAACATACTTGCCACCAACTTCCTGTAGCATATTTGTCTGCCTGGACGGTGTCTGGATGCTTTTTTGAGTGATGAGGACAGGATGTCCCTATCGGGTAAACGTATCGGGGGAGAGAATGCAACTGCTGCAGATGAGGTGAATTTCATCCGTCATCATTCTGTGGAGTCCATTAGAAAATTCCTTCAGGTACATGGCATTGTCCGAGATAAACGCAGCTACCTTGTTGAATTCTACTTCAGAGCTCGTAATTCTACTTCAGGCCTTCACTAAAGCCTGTTCTGCTGCCAGAAAAAATAACACTCCTTTACAAAAAACCTTCAGACCATTCTCTTTCCAGGAACCGACTACAAACAAAATGTCTCAAATATATTAGTCCCATGCATCTTATCCTGTCGATGACAGCCAACACAGAATTACATTCTGTAACAGCCGTTTTAAAAAACTAGATGTGCAACACAATCTCTCGAAAATCAAGAAATTTATTTAATCTCGGGAGATTACTTGCACTTTGAATGGTTTTTTGTCCAAGTATTCCCATAGTTTCAGATTGCTGATCTTCTCTAATGGTATGCTGGCAGCGGTGTAAGTCTCTGAACCTCTCTCGGTTCATCGCTGGAGTATTGTCGTAAATCTCACTTGCTTGTGAGATTGGCTGTCACAAGCCTCAGCTATAATCTTGCTCAATATGCGATTCAGATGCAATGTGGCATTCAATTGTTTTTTCTTGTCAAATCCAGAATAATGCTAAAAGGTGAATGGAATAATGTAATCGCCATTTGCTGTTTTGCAAGACACCTGAAGGGAACTGTTTGACAAACCTGGGGTAAAATATTGTTTTCCCTTTGTCCACCATCTTTATTGTATTAACTTTATGCATGGGATGCATAGCTAGTTGATGCAACCAAAATCAATTGATTAATGGGAAGCATAGCATTTCATTTGTTTTTACACTACACGTGCAGTCATCTGTGAAAAATAAAAATGATATTGTCTATTTAAGTTTGATATGGAAGTGCAATTTCATGGACATAAATTTTTGTGACTTCCACACTGAGTAGCTCCTTATTGATGACACCCCAGTTTACAGACTACATCAAATACTAGTTTTTGCACTCACAGGTGTCTGCCAAGCATAAACATATAGTTGCAACAGAACCTTAAAGGGAACTCTGACATGACTGAGGTTATGCCCATAGGCTTCCAACAACAGCTTTGCAAAACTTGTGAGCTCAGTGTTGCTCAGGTTGCCGAAATCAAACCTCAAGTGAATGGGGTGAGACATTTTGGTGAACTTTTGACCGTCGTTTGAAGTACATATGATCACCAGAGTTATCTTTCTTTGCTCAATCATTGCTCACTTAAGATCTCCATCATACTGGAAAACTATTTACAATGCACTGCACCCTAATACCGTTCAATCCCAGAAGCTAAGCAAGGGTGGGACGGGTCAGTACCGCCATGGAAGACCTACAAGGAAACCAGGTTGCTGCTTCAACTGGTGCAGCAGGACCACTAGGTGGGTCACGTCCCTATGGATGGCAATATAAACACTGTAGGACGTGCCATCCTTCACATGGTACATTCAAAACTACATTAAAAAGAGGCTCTCACTACTTAGTAAATAGCACATGGAACTTTTCAAAAGACAAGGTTGCTAAACCTGCTGGTGTGCTGAATAAATTCCACTCAGGACTTAGTAGGCATTCCCAACGGTCCCTCTTAATCAGGTAGGGAAACCTACTTGAACCATAATGCAGTGGGACAGCCAGTGGTGCATATGTACTAAAGCTTGGTCCATTATCGGTGGATGATGTGCATCCCTTCCTTAATAATGAAAAGTGTTACATATATGCAAATTCTGAAATATCTAATTAATAAAGGCACATATTACCTGTGTATATTCTAAGGTAGTAAACAGGACTCAGTATGTCCAGAATTGCTCTGCATGTGTGGTAACTAAAGGTTCAGTGCATTAGAATATAACACTGGTGTTATGGAAATTCAAGTGTTTAGCAGGGAAACGCAAGTGGATTGAGGATGGGTTCTTAAATAGAAAACAGAGGGTACAGATTGGAAGTGAATACACCAAAGTGACAAACAATGAAGTCCCACAGGGATCTGCTGCTCTTAAAGGTTTAGATTCTGGTATAGTTCATAAACTAGTAACATTTGCAGAGGATACCAAAACAGGAGGATTAGTCAACACTGTAGAAGCAGCCAGTGAAATTAAAAAAAAAGATCAAATCCACGAGCAGGCAAACACATGGAAGATGAAGTTTAGACTAGTGGAGGGTTTTGCATGCAGATAGTTTCCCAATTTGTATTTTGGTTTTTAGTGAGCTAGGAGGGGATACTTATGTAAAAGACTTGGGTGTTCACAATGACATCATGTATGGCCTCTAAACAACGTGGGGAAAATAATTAAAAAGGCAAATAACTGCCAGAACATGCAGTAAAAGCATAAAACTGAAAACAAGGGATGTAGAAAATGTGTCTTACACACTAGGTAAGGCCTCATTTAAAATACTGTGTACAGTTTTGGAATTCATAGAAAAGATATTGCTGCTGTGGATACAGTCCAGAGAAGAACAACCAGATACTTTCCAGGGTTCTGTTCTACAAAACCAAACCTTTTCGGTCTAAAGGCTACAAAGGAACCTGATACAAGTATCAGTACAAATCCTCAAAGGCACTGACAGTCAACACGCTGGATTTCTTCAGAAGGAACGGGAACAGGGAAACACGAAAGAGCAAGCAGAAGCCGATATCCTGGATTCTTTCAAGAAATGCCTGGATGAGATCACCAAATCAATTAGCTACTAGCTACCAAACAGGCTACATGGGCTAAATGGTCTCCTTTTGTTTGTAAATTTTACATTTTAACTTCTGTTCTGGATCCCAGTGAAACTTCAATCTTCTCCTCTTCACACATGCCGTAAGGATTTACACCCTAGTATACATAGCAGCTTTTACCCTAAATTCTACAACCAGGCTCTACAAACTGGACAACAATACCTAGCCTGTGAAACTCATCAATTAAAGAACACTCTCGACAGTTAAAAACTCGATTAAAAGACTTTTTTTCACTAAAACCTCTAATCTGTAATTGATCATTGAATTTTTCTCTTGGTATCACAAAGTGGATTAGTTGTGTATTTGCCTCCCACTTCTTTTTACTTCTGTTGTGCAGTGTGTGCTATTCTACAGTGCTTTAGGATGAAAAGTGCACATAAAAATGATTACATTGTAAATTAAGTTGCAGTATACAAGAGTTCTGGCTGCCCAGATATAATGAGGACCAGATGACACAGACAATTAAATCTGGGATGAAACCACAGAAGTGAGTTTTAGTGGAGGTGGCAAGATGAAGATTTCCTTCCTTATTTAAGCACAAAAACATGTCTTGAATTCCTAACAAAAAATTAACTGTGGTAGGTAACATGAAACATTATGTTATGTTTAACATTAGCACAACATGAAACATCTACACTTATTAAGAAAACAATTCTAGTCATTCTTTCACAGACTTACCTACCTAAAGATAAGGATGCGTTATGGCAGTTATGCGCCAACTAATAAGCACAGTCCCACATTTTGATCCCAAAGTTTTATCATGTTTTAAACCAAATGTGGTTAGTTTCTGCACCACTTCTTGCTAATAGTATGGGTACCACTCCAGGGGTGAGCAACATATAATGAAGAGAGCTTTTACTTCTGGGTAAAGCAATAAAATGCAGAAAAAGAACCTGGCTCACTAATTGTTACAGTACCAAAACACTGAACCTACCTGCAGCATCCCTAAAGCTAAACAACCAAGTTGCTGCATTAATTCAACCTACAGTAACATTTCTTCAGGTATTAATAACATTCATTTCCATTTGGAAAAGCAGAACAAACATTAAGAACCTGTTAAAATTGCTTTTGTCTTCTCTCTGTGCACACAAAGAAAGCTAAAAAAACAAACAAATGGAACATAATACATTAACTGTGCATATGACTGCAGTGGTGGAAGTAAAACTATTAGTTGAAAAGGTGCCATTGCAAAGTATATCACAGTAAGCAAGTCCTTCAAATGCAGGGATAAGAAACGTCTCACTTATTCTGGACCAGGTAGAATGTTGTGATTTTTACTTCTCTGTATGACATTAACTAGAAAAACAGAACAAATGAAGTCCATCTACATCCTTAATGCACAGTATAGTGTACTTAATATACCAAACTGTGTATTTACTGTAAATTTACAGGAAGGTTTTTGGACGTTACAGGTGTTCGTATCACATGAAGTTTTCACATAGACTATTCATCTGGCTGTTGGCTGGTCATTTCCAAACCACGAGGGCTCAAGCAGCAGTGCATCACACAAAACTACATGCTACTAAACTCCATGGAAACACTGATGGAAATGTAACTAATTTCCTTCACAGTTCTACCCACAGAGGTTTTTAATTCTTGACACGGAAACTGTGAAGCATACTGCACGCGGTATATAAATACATGTACACAAATTACAGGATTAATTTGCATTTCAGACAGATCATTTTTAATCTGCAATCTTTGGAGCAATTCGCAGAGCCCTAAACAGCTGGATGATGGGTGCTGCTCTCGACAAGCTTGATCGCCCACCCTGTTTTGTAGCAGATTAGTGACTTGCCCGTTAGGCTTTGCTTATTAAAGTCACAAAGAAAACCTCTGCGGGTAAACAAACAGGAGTCCTGTGATAATTTCCAGATACAGGAAAATGTCTCCTGTAGCTCCAGACAAAAGTTCAGCCAATCTTAGCAGGAAAATGAATTACGTGAAAGATCACATTAACAGGACAGAGCTATGGACCTGTGGATAAACTGGATAATGATCTTACAGTATTTTAGACTTCTCTTTAAGGTCTTAGGAACTATACTATATCCTCCCCAGAACAACCAGGCTAATAATTTAGAAATAATAGAAACAAACCAAGAGTAAACCTTTAATCAAGACGTGAGGTCTGCTTGTTCTTCTTTATGCTTTAATCTTGAAGCTGGCATTGTACAGGCACCTTTTGGAAACAACTAGCCTCAGAAACTAGTTAATAAACAGATTAATGGGCATATTGTGACTTTTTTTTTGGACAAGGGTGCTGTTCTCATTGCAAATATCATGTTCTCCTGTTAAGCCAAGAAAATGTCGTGGACATATACTGGTAGGATGGATTTATACTGGTAATGGATAAAATTAGCCCTGATGCGAGTGTGTGCGTGTTTGTGAGCCCTGCGGTGGACTGACGTCCCTTACAGGGGATAACCAGTCTCACACACACTACTTGCTGGGACTGGCTCCAGATCCCCAGTGAACATGTATTGGATAAAGCAGTTACACAACATCCAGATACAAAAATGTCTTCTGTAGCTCCAGATAACAGTAAGGCCAATCTTAACAGGGATGTATGTGAAAGATCACATTAACAGGATGGGAAAATAACTACAGTGACTTCTATAAGCTAAATTAATTATTGCAACCTTATGACGAGTCACAGGATAAGTACTGAACTCCTGGTAAAGAAATATCTAGTACACAATAAAGCAGGACATTTCCAGTCATCTCCCAGCTCCATCTTAAAATTAATCTAAGCTGCTCAATTGTGCAGCAATATAAAATGGTCTGTCAAATTTCTCAACATATGCAAACAGATTCTGGCTCAAAATGATTTGAACATTCTAAAGATTGCTCTAACAATACTGGATACAGACACTTAATTTGTGCAAAAATCCAGTCAACTTTAATTAGCTGAAAATGTAATTTCCTCAGGTAATTAACTTTCAAAGCGATGGCGCTTACTACCAAGACTTAAAATTAATTATATTTTATCAGGGACATCTAATGGTATTACACACTAAGGACTGGTTTCATAGATCCCAATCCGCACTAACTTGGACTTGCTGAAATTCTCTCTAGGAAGTCCCAGGTTAATGCTAATGAGGGCCCAAGAACCTACTGCTAGGCTACAACTCAAAATGTGAATAATTTTCATTTTATAGACCTGCAATCTTAATAAGGAAATAAAAAGTTAGAAAATTCTTACCCATCTTTTTTCTTTAACTAATGTTTCCAAACCAGCACTTTCAATCACACGTTACCCACATGCGACAGACAAGATTATAGAAACAACTGCTAAAAGCTTCTGAAGAGTGGTCATGGGAACAGTCCGAAACCTCCCTCACAGCGTTGAGCACAGTTTCAGCTAGAGAAAGGTCTTCTAGCACCTAATTCACGCATGAGGAGGGTCAGGTCTCAATCCTTCACATATCACAACAACATGAATCTTCACATTTTCCCAATTCTTTTCAGATTTAAACTTAAAACTCGCCCTTTTATTAGGGCCTATGCCAGATTGCCTTACAGTTTATACTATAAGCTCTTGGTTTACTTTTATACTTATTATTGTATTTTTTTTTCCTCTCCTCCTTATTTTTCACTATGTACAGCACCCCATGCATTTGGGAAAGTTATTTGCATAATAATATTAATACAAATATTAAGTTATTTATAATCTACAGCTCTGACTTAAAAGCAGTTTTACTGCTAGGGCTGCCAGTGTGTCCCTGTTCTAGTTTTCGTTCCACTCCAAACTTTAGTCAACTGTTCGCTTAATTGGTCTACATTACTACTGTTTCCAACTAGCTCTGGATTTTTTGAGGATTATATACATCTTTCACTGGGGCCCTCCAGTACAGGTTGGGTACTGTAAGTTACATATAATCAAGAGTGAATAAAAGTGTTTTAAAGTTTTATAAACACAGTCTGGGAGTGTCCACATAGTCACCTGGCACTATAGAGAGCACCGATGCCTGAAGTTTCTAACCTTCTTATCAATGTCAACTGTCTATTTAGTGACCAAGGACAAAAATACATTCAACTGGTATCATTTCAGACTCGTGTGCTTGTAAATTGACACCTCAAAATTGCAAATCCCTGACAGCAATGCCAGCAGGCTTTCTATTAATTAATATGCAAATTACCAACACTTCTATTATAACATACAATTAGAACAAGAGGGTGTACTAATTTGTTTTCAGCGCAATAAAGCCTCGGCCTTTAGGGGACGAGAACTGGCTGCCACTGCTCTTGTCCCACAGACATCCGAATACTTTCAGTGACTCGTTCTAGTGTATCAGACTGTGTTTAGCAAATGCATATGGGAATACCGTAGGTTTTGCTAATCCTTTCTACTATTAGAATAAATAAACATGAAAAAAATATTACCCTCCCCCGACAATAACATGAAGCATTTAATCATTCTCCAATACAGTTGAGTAACATATACTGAATGTCATCATAGTTCTTCAAGCCTTAATAATCCATAGAGAACACTGTTGTTCTAATGTCCTATATGTTAAATGTGTTGTATTCAGTTGTTAAAGATACATCCATTATCATCACTCCAAAAGTCAGTTTTCAGTTTATTCACCCCTGTATAACTTTAACAAAAGGTTGTTGTTGTTGTTGTTGTTGTTGTTGTTTTTTCCTGGGGTTATAAGCAACGCTGGATTGTGTAAGGCAGACTTGAGAGTACTCATTCACTGGTGAAGCCATTCCTTACTTCACCACCACTTCAGCTATACAGACGATGTAGGGATGGGATTCGCAGTCCAACTGAAGTTTTGTATGCAGTTTATTCAGATGATCAACGAGAGCAGAAACAAAACTGTAAACTACAATCATTTAATCATTTTCAAGTATTTTTTTTATTCCAAGAACAGCCCCAGCTAACCTCACGTTACCATAAACGTCAAGACAAGGGCAGGAACAGAATATATAAATACACAAAGGAAATGTGCTGCCTGCCTTAATCTGGACGATTTCTTAATAGGCTGATGGAGCAGATTTCTTAACAATGGAGCAGATCTGAGGTACATCATTTAGGTGGGAGCTGTACTTCAGCAGTAGATGAAGTCAATTCACTCTTACATACAGAGCACCCTTCTGGATAAAAATTACTATGTAAATTCAAGAAATTACTAATACGGTACAACTGGAGAATGAGGGGAAAAGGGCTAATTTTTAAATAAAAATGCCTTCAACTACAGCTGCTTTTACTTTAATTTTATAGGCTTTTAGCCTACAAAACATACAGTAAATCAGCCTATTCTAACTGTGGAAAAAAATTAAAATTAGAAAGATTAATACTGCTGGTGCAACCGATTCAGAAAAGGGAGGACAGCTTTTTACTGGCCTGGGCAAAGCAGTGTTAACGGTCTTTCTGGTCCGCTTTGGTTCTGAAGGAGTTCACCTTTAAAAGCATCTTCAGTGAGACCAGAGGGCATCTCCCTCATATCATCCACACAAAAGGCAATTACCTATAGACATCTTTCCTGCTGGAAAGCAGGAAGATGGGTGGAATTCCAAAAGACAACCAAGAAATCATTTTTACTTAACAAAACCCACCCCATCCCTACATGCATTAAATCCTTCAGCATCTGCCTCCTCTGCTTTTCTCTGGTCATGTTTGCTCAAAGACAGTCAGGGGACTGAAGAACATACTTAAAATTTTGAAATTGAATGCGTGTAGAGGGTCACGACAGGCACTGAAATTCCATTTCAAGGAAGTGAGGACCATTACTCCAGGTGGATTTCCCAGCTCCCAAGATACAGTTGGTATATGACAACACCATTTGATCAGTCAGAAACAAATGGTTCCAATGAGGGAGTGAGGCCCAACATCAGCTTTCTTTTTTAACCTCCAAAGCTTCATAGTGCAAGTCCTGCCATTACAAAACGCCTTTGTTTCCACATACTGAACACCTGTTACAGGTTCATTTTCATTTAATTTAACAGGACAGGAGGTTCCAACATGTAGTTGAGTCTGGCAGTTAGTCCTTTGTTCATCTTGGGTACATTATTTAGCAGGCAAAGTATATATTACTCATATGAATTACGGTAATACACAGATTCAACAAAGATTTTTTAAATGTATTTTTGTTCTTTAGTTTTAAACTGAATCGATTAAGGAATGGAAGTGTTTGCTTCACCAGATCAGTCAGACTGATAACAGCATACAGAAGCATACAGAACATTAGCAAGAGTAGATCATGTGCATTTTACTCACACAGCCTTGGATTAAGCTCTCTTATCAGAAGCTACATCCAAAAAAAAAAAGATATAAAACATGTTCACATTTAATTACATGTTTTTTTATTTTATTACATAGCTTTACTATTTTATAGTATTATATAAATTGTTACAGAGGTTGATAAATGCACTGGAGTCTCAATGTTTGGTTCATTCATTCAAAATATTGTCAATCTATGCACACAAGACATGAGAGATTTCATAGCATAACACACAAAGGGAAGTCAGCATCCAAGTTAAGCTCTGACCTTTTTTTATTGCTAGAGAAAAAACAGAATGAATGATTTTGGCAATTCAAACCCTCAAGCAAAACATGACCACATGCCAGGTGGGAAAAATTTACTTTCTCAGATCAGGAAAGATGCTGCATGAGCTACTAGTGATGTTCTCTTCAAATAATACAAATAGCACCAAAAATAATACCAAACCCTTCACAGCAGCCCTTCAGGAAAGGTGTTCAATAACAACCCTGTCGGTATACTTACTGCGTTATTGTATTCTGTACACTCTTCTCATTCAACGTCATTCCAGGGGGCGGATCATTTTGCAAAGCTAATAGTTCCTTCTGTAGCCTTTTCTATAAGCAAAGAAAAATAAGTGTTTTTAATTTAACAGTCACTACGTGTTCAGCAAACAGATACAATCTGAGGCAAATAGGAAAGCCCTCAGATTACAGTAAGCACCGTAACATATAAAACACCACAGAACATTCACAGAAGCAATGTTTTACAGATTACATTTCTGAAATTTGTAGAGGTTTTTATTGTTCCCCCCTTCTCCATGACTACAAAAGGAATAATACAAAAAGGATTTGTGAATACATTTTTCAAGCAAATAGATTCTGTTAGTATAAATTCTATATTTCCTTCTGAAATTTCTCATTTGCATTACACTATAACTGGGTTCTTCGTGTGACATCTTCGTGTGACATCATAATAATGTAGTAAATTTTCACCTATTACCGATGTCTCATTATTTTGAGAATTTATCACTATGTACTTCTTAACAAACACCCATTAAAGTGATCAAAGTAAAGAAATTGATGAGTTGAAGGAACGAAGAGAATACTGTAGTTAGGTCCTTGTTTTTAAGACAAAAAGAAACAGAGCAATTTTAATAAAAAGGCTAATTTACAACATCATTTTGAGCACATTTTTCTTGCTCTTTTGAAAACATTTAAGAAGGTAGGTGGTTCTGAATGCACCTTGACAAATTCGGGACAATTCTGCACGTGTACAAATTCATTTCAGAAAAGGGCCATTCTTACAGGTTTTACATCCAAAGACTAAAAAAGTCTGACAAATAAAGATGTGTAGGAGGCAGACCGAGACTGGTGACAGAAAGATAGCTAGATATTAGCTAGACCCACACTTCCAAAGCTAGAGACATACTATAAGTCTTAAATGATTCATTGATTGTTAGTGTCATCACATCAATTAGATTGGACACCAGAGTGAATCTAATGCCAATCAATGCTGACTTTGAGTAGTCCGCCAAGTGTTTTTGATTAAGTTGTCAGAAGCAATAAGATGGAAGCGAGATAATAATGCTAAATTGATTTTGACAATGAAATGACTAGGATTAATTTAATTCTAGGTCTTAATAAGAACAGTTCTACAGTGGCAGATAAAATGTTGCTATGCCTTGGCTTTGGTCGCAAGAGTCTCTGAATGGCATCCCTAAACACCAGCATTGTGAATCTCGTAATGTACAGTTATTGAGACTGGCTCATGTAGGTGTAGATTCAGTTCTGTGGTAATTTTGAGGCCGTTTTGTGAATTTCAGCAAGTATCCTTGTCAGCGAAAAGAGACATGTGACCATGATCCCCCTTCCTGATGCTGTCTTCCCTTGTTTGGTCTACACCATCATGACTTTCGACACGGTTTCCCTGCTGCCATTTCTGTGACTAATTCACCTGCAATTAAGGCAACAATTATTGGAACTCCTTCAAAGTTGGTTATGGCTATCATGTTGCTTTAGAAACTCACATATATGCTTTAAAATCAATGCTTTAATTTTGCAGCAGAAACATATTGGTAATTAGAAATGAAATTATTGAGAATCCTTTTTAACTGTGATTAAGTTACTTCACAACAGGAGTGACTTTTCATTGGGCATTCCCATTATTTTGTTCACCCCCCATGATGTACATAACACTTAGATCAGATATGTAAAGTAACAGCTATGTGAAAAACCAAACATATCCTGAAATGTTAAATCCAGAAGCAAAGCCAATACCAGAGAGCTGGCTATTGCTGTATGAAACCTGCAGTTTAAAGACAAAAGATGCTGCTCCTCCAGAAACATTCCAGGGCTTAAAGCAATGTCCTCCACTGATAGGAGTGAAGGAACTAAACCTTTTTACTCTTTAACAGAGAGCTTTACAAGGGTACATGATTTAAGTACTCAGAATCCCCAAAGGCAACACAGGGTACTTCTTCAGAATGAACAGTGAAACACATATAAAAGGACACAACTGGAAACTACATGGAAGTTCAATCAAACCCAGAACAGGAAGTACTTCTTTACCCATGTGGGAGTGTGGAACAAGCTGATATCCTGGCTTCCTTCAAGCTGGATGAGATCCTCGGTTCTATTAACTACTATTTACAGAACAGGCAAAATGGTTTGCATGACCTCCTCTTAAGTTTGCAGCCCTTCTTAAGTTCTTATATTCCTGTATATATATTCGTATATCAAAGTTTTTTTTCTTCTAAATTCAATTCTACACTGTTAGAAAGTGGACCAAACAAAATCATACTATAAGTTTATCACAGGAAATACTAAACACACCCATCCCTCAGTTTACAAAAATGGTTTACGAATTTTTGCTGTAATGAAAAATATTGTTAATATGTTTTCATGGTAACAAGAGATTTTTGCTTCAGCAAAGGAGGGTCCTGTGTAGCGCAATGGAAGACACTATGCTCATAAGGAGACCTCCCACAACACACAAGTCTTCAGTATGTCTTTTTTCACTACTGTACTAAAAGGGTAATTATCATAAGAGAAGGTTCTTATTTTGATGATTCAGTACTCTGTTACAGTAAAAACAAGATAAGCTGGGTGATTGTCCCGACCACAGGAACAAACTGAAAGGTTTAACAAGTACAGGGAATGTTTTAGGTTTACAAATTTCCACTTTAAGAACAGTTTTCAAGGACAAACAAATTACTTCTGTAAAAAGAGGGAAGGGAGTAGTCAACTTTTACCTATATCAACATTTATTCAAAAGATTTAATTTAATGTCTTAGAACAAATGTTCACAATCTTACGGGTTCTGCATTTAGGGTAAAATTATAATTAAGACATGCTAAATTTAAATTTAAGCATTTACAGGTAACTTTATATCATTGTTTTTTATAGCTCAGTAAGTATGCAGTATATCTAAAACATGGATTATTGTTCGCCCCTTACAATTACTGACCCTGTGTAATTTTGAAACAATGAGAATTTGTTCTAAACCAAGTGTTTAGTTTAATTAATGACACTTTTTGCAATTGCTTATGCAGGTGACATCTCCATACAAGACCTTTTCTCTTCACCCACAGGACACAGATAGGATAGATCATGCAGCGGCAACCTGAGATTGCCTTCCTGGCTCCGTATGCAAGTCTTAAAGGTCAAGAGAACAAAAGTGCAGTTTGCAGTGTTTTTTGTTTCAATGCTTGGCGCTCGTTTTTCATTCATGCCCTTCAAAAACACACCATCGTATCTCTCGATTGTTCCACTCTCTCCCGGACAAGGAGAGAAACCTGTTCAGCTAAGACTTCCCACACAGTTGCTGCCTGCAGTTGAAATCATTGTGTTCATTTTACCTCTCTTAAATGACACTGAGATGTATAAATGCAGTATTCCATATATCTACTGGAATCTAAATCAAAACAGTTATGCATCTGTTCCACAAACAAGAAAGAAAAGATGAGATGCCTCCTTCCACAGAAGCATGACATCTCAGATTTTGTCCTACAGAGCACAGACAGGGACACCCTGACTAGCAGCTATGATTAACATACACTAAAACGGCCACTTTGATGACTCACACAGCTAGGGCACAACCTGCACCACAGTACAATTCTCATAAACCAAGAGTCTTCAAGGTACCAAATCCTGCATATAAAAAAAAATACTCAACACTAACAAATCCACTTCCATTTTAATGTTTAATATTCCTTTCAGTCTTCATCCCAAGTCTGACTTGCACATGTTCATTTTATTCTGCTAGGGCACTGTCTCTCTGGACCTTAAACTACATTAAATTTAACGCTACAGTAATCTTCTATTTATAACACAATGGCCAACAGATCCTGAAGCACCAATGAGAGAATTACTGTAAGGGGTGGGGGAGGTTTAGAGAAGCTTACATAAAGTGTAAGTTATACAATAACAAGCTAAGTAGTAAAACAAAAAAAGAATGTTATAAATACTTAGACCAGGGGTGCCCAGTCCTGAAGAAATGGTGTGCCTGCAAGTTTTCAAGCTCTCTTTAAAACACCAGCACAAACATCAGGGAGATACCGCTCAACTGGACCTGTTAAGGCAGGAACGAGCTGATCAACATGGTAAGAGCCAACCTGGAATGAATACCCACAGGTCAACTGGCCCTTCAGGAGTAAAGCTGACTGTTTAAAAACATACAACTAGGTTCTAGGAGGCCGGTGGTTTGCCTGCAGGTATTCCAAGTTTCTATAAAGTAGCAGGACAGGACAAGACAAGTGGGGAGAAGTTGTTGGGCTGGCTCATCTGAGACAAGAATGAGCTAATGCAGGTTGTTAAAAACCTAGCTGGACTGAACACCTGCCCTCCAGGTGTCGGCAGTGAAAGACCAGTCAGTGCCAGTCCAGGTGCTCGAAGGCTAAAGCACATCAAAAATGACTGGCTGATAAGTGAGGAAGTAAGGAGAGCAATTCCACACTTCCTCATTCACCCTGGCAGTACAGGGGGGACAGCCGTGAGCATTCACAAAGAGAAACAACTGGAAATTCTATACTGCGTGGGTAGAAAGCTGAAAACAATGAAAAACACAATGGTCATTCAGACAACCGCCTGAAGATATTATTAACAGCAAGACTGCAACGTGAAGGCAGAAGGCAGAGCTGTTTTATTCCAGAACAGTGGACATAAAGCAGAAAGCTTTGGCAAGCTTTTGCAAAACAAAAAAAGGCAAGAAAAACTAATTTTCTAACTAGTGACTGAAAAAGTCAAATGAGTTCCCCCCCCCATCTCAGGGTTCCAGGTCCACACAGGGCTTACATGGTCTAAAGTTTTCTAACAACTCACCAAACAGGAGTTATAGGAATAATTGTTTTTCATTAAAAGAAGGAGGGCATGCAGAAAGGAAAAACTTATCAAGTGGGAGAAAAAAAGAAAAGATCTGAAATACTCTATAAAGCTCACATATTCGGATAAATGCTTTTAAAAACAGAACTATTCCGAAAAAATCAGGGATCAACATAAGACCTTAGGAGTCACAATCAGCCTTACAGTAGCTCCTACTGATTGCCTGAATTATTTAGAATATTTTCTTTTAGAGTAGGACTAATCCAAGACAAATTTTTGAAAGGTGTCTCTTGTCAAATTTGTTGATTACATTAAAGCTCCAAGGCTCCCAGTAATAACTATGACAACTATAAATAGCTTCTGACCTGGGCGCTGTAGTACATGCATTTCAGATCTTGGTGAATTTTGATGCAACACTGCTGGAGTATAAGGTGTCTTCCCCCAAAGGAACTCATCCACTGTATGCAAGATATGAATCAATACATTTCCAAGGTGAAGTCATAAGTCTGGTTCACCTTCTTCAGATACAAGAGGAGCAAAACGCATTGTACGGTGTTACAAGAATTTTCCAGGCAAAAACACTTTAAAAATCGACTGAGACCGTAATGTATACGATCCATCACAGATGTGCGATTATCGTGTTTTAGCTTGACTGTGTTTGCACAGTACTTGCATCACTATCCAGTTTGTCCCTATTGTTTTTTACCCTATTGTATCCTTATCAAACCCCAACAGAATCAAAGCTGCACTCATCACACTAGCCTTACTGTCATACGTTTGTTTTTACCTTATTGTATCTCCTTGACGGACGGATCCCTGTACTTAGTCATAATGCAAACTCTAGAGATTCTGCAAATCACCCTGGATGAGGGCACCTGCCAACCAAACAAATTAGAAGTGTCGGCGATTGGAGTCGCATTTATTCCGGGTTCCCAACTGGAAAGATAAGTTTCAGAACAAAAACAGCAGTAAAAATGACAAAGAGATGCCGCATCTAACTACAAGTAAAAAGAAAAAGCAAATTCCTCCTGGCTTTTTGTAAACATGGGTTACACTTACAAAACAAGGCTGCAAGAATGATTTTACTAGTCTCTAACAGAATGTACTCACATCTTCAGAAAAGCACAGCGATTGTGACAGTATGAAATTAGAAATGGCAACTGTCTAACAGCTGATCCAAGCCACCCTGGTTAAAAATATAGTGCAGGACTGACAATTTCGAAACAGCTTCTTCTAATCTATGATATTGAGACATCCTTGCTGAAAGAATACTAGACCAGTCCAGTTATATAAGCTATTAGCAACCAGTTTTAACTGTGCATACTGACTTTTCTCTATCAAAGACCTCAAAACCTCCCTAATCAAAAATGTGTGGAAGATGACACCAACAGTATGGTGAGGAGGAGTGGGGGGCATTATTTTCGTAGGCTAGTAGGAATCTGGATCTATATGAGTCAGTACTGAGTGCAGCGGTCGTGGAAGTCCGTCTCCGACTAAAAGCATGTGTCTGTGCGTGACAGCACTTCCAAACACAAGGAGGCAGACAACGTTAGGTGCTCTGTGGTCCGAGCGATCTTAATCACTAAAAGCCTAGCAACGAAAAAAAGGGGCCTCTCTGAATACAGCACCCGTGACAACACCACAGAAAACTTCTGCGAAGAAGGTCATTGTGACGGATTTTTTTTAAATAAACACACGGCGTTTACGGCGCCAGAGACATCATGAGGAATAAACTCATTATTCCAAATGCAGGAGCGCCGGGAGCACTTATTTGTCCCGTTGCTGGGGTTGATACAAGGGCCAGAGTTACCCCTGGAAAAAAAAAAAACACCACCACCTTCACCCCCATTCAAGAACCATCTGCCGTATCGAATATTTTACGACCACCGCTCATCACTAATTTCTCGAAATCAGAAATCCCTCAAAAGCGTCGAACGACACCCCCAGCTAGAACATCGACAAAACTCAAATGCACACTTGTTTTGTTTGTTGGTCTCTTTTGGGAGACAAATGCACTGTAAAGCAAGAGCCGCCTACGTCGTTATTCCTCTTCAGTCGTCTCCTTGCAGAAACTCCAGGAAACATCCTGGTTTCTACTTTGAAGATTCCCCTTAGTCGTTGTTATGTTTCTTTTTTTTTTTGGCCAAAAAAAAAAAAGAACAGCACACACTTTAACACACGTCCACACATCTCCGATGACTAACTGGACACCACGTCCCGATCTCCAGGTACCGCCGCGATCACCTGTGCGAGCACACAGCCCCGCCGCTCCAGCTAGGTGATACACCAACACGGGCTGCAGGCAGCCAGCCGCCTCTCGCCGCACTTCCAAGCCTCCCCCGGCCGCCACTTCCTACTCTGCCGACTCCCAGGCTGGCAGAGACCACCGCCGGGCACCCGCCTGCCTCCGCCGCGTCGGGTGTCGGAGGCAGGCGGGCGAGAAGGAAAAAGTGGACCCAAACTACACCGAGCGGCTCCGGCTCCCGTTGGACACTCACCTGCATGGACGCCATGTTGGAAACCCCCTGCACCAGAGCGAGAGACGCAGGCTGAGCTTTACGTCAGGGCGTCACGTGGACCGGGGGCAGTCCTGTGTGTACAAAACAAGGACACCGGGCCGGGCGTGAGGCAGCTGGGGTCTTAGGTCTAATACTGTGTCCCGTCTGGGAGGGACTGGGAAGGAAACACAGAGAGGGGAGGTCGTTCCAGGCAGGGGCGGACGTTATTATTTGTGTATAGTAAGGGATACACCAAAAGAAAAACCGAAACACACGAATGACTTACACTTTTGCTGATCAGCAAAATGAAACCTGATTTTCAGAATTCGTATTTCATTTCATTACACTCTCCGGTGTCGATGTGTTTGGACGCAGGTGACGCCTGATAGTTCTACTGAAAATCCTGAAGTGAAAGGGTAGTGATCCCATTTGTCTTATGCAGAATACCAAAAAGGAAGATAAAAGAGTGGGTAGGTTTTTACTGACGTTTGATCTTTTACTCCCGTGGAACTATCCAAGGTAAACAGGAAAGCCTCGTTAAAAATCTGGAGCAAAGCAAGATAATACTTTTTGCTTAGGTGCTATTTGCTGTGTCTGTTCTGTGCGAAATCATGGGTTGTCTTGACTTTAATCCTAATTCAGGGAAGTGATGAGTAATAAGCAACCAGAGAGCAGCTTGTAGTCTCACATGGGGAAGAAAATAGTTACCACAAAAGCAGAAAAATAGTTGCCACATGCTACAAAAAAAATCATGAAACTATGTGCAAGTCTTATGTTGATTTGCTTTTCAACTGCACTGGCAAAAATAAATGATGGTTCACAAAGCTCAGAGGCCAGATACCTGTAGTGTGCACAACTGTAATTGCCAATAAGGAAATAGCCTACATTCTGAAAAAGACTTGCAGCCAAATGGTAGCTAAACGTTTTCTGTCGCAAATTTTTAAAAAGCTAATTGGGCAGCACATTCACATGGTGACTTGTGCTACTGCCTCAGAACTCTATGGTCCTAGGTTTGATTCCAGTTAGAGGTGTCTGTCTGTGGAGAGTTTACATGTTGTCCCTGTGTTTGCATGGCTTTTCCCTGGTTACACTCCCCCTCCAAGGGATCCAATTTAGGCTAGACCAATTTCTCCAGATTGTCCTTGCTCAGGCCTTAATCCTAAACAAGTAGGATTCCTCTGCCAGCTGTGGGATTTGAACCAGCAACCTTCTAGCCATAGGCACAGATCCTTAGCCACAGTGCCACCCCTATTACCACACCTGAAGAAGGTGCCACAGCCAAAATGTTGTGTTTCTTTTCTTCTCTTTTCAGCATGGAATAAACCTTTATTTGTTCCTTTGCAGCCAATGTATGCTGATGCAGCTACCTACAGTACTTGAACTAAGATATATTATGTTAAGTAAATGAAAGATTGGATCATAACTTGAAAAGTCCACAGGTATCTAAACTTATGTTAAATATCCATGGTTAAAAGTCTTCAGACCGAAACTACACTACAGTTCAGCAGTTTCAGCACTGTCTTGGTTCAAGACAAGGAATAAATGTCATGGACAGTCAAATGCATACCGATAGAGTTGTATTAAAGAAAAGGACATAAAAACGAAAACTGTGTTGTACAGCATTCTGTACTAGGGGTTGTCGTAGCTGAGGAAAGTTCCAGAAACATAGCAGAAAGCTTTTCACAGACTGATTGAGAGGGTTACAGAACAAGACAGTCTACCTTCAGGAATCTTGTCTCAGCCTCCTGTTTGAATTTGGTTTTATCAGTAGTATCTGAAAGTAGGTTGGCTTGGAATTGGGAGAAAAGGAATTATGGGTGGGGTACAATAAATGCTTTTAAAAACCTTTTAGATGCTGTCTTACCTCATGGATGATGTACCGATACTAAGAAGAATCTTTGCAAATCTCCTTATACATTGAATAGATTTACATTTGTTGGGTATTGCAAACACACCTTATCACAAAGAAAACAGATTACATTGCTGAATGCCATTTTCCTTAGCCAGTTACTTTATTTATAATAATTGGTCATTCAGGTAGATGGATGTTTGCCCATTATGCTTTCCGACATGTAGGAGCAACAACATCCTGTTGTTGTTACTGTAACATTAGTTTTTTTACAGGCCAGGGTTGTTAGCCTTGTGCCCAACCTCAAGGATGGAGGACCTGGCACCCAACATGGTACACAAACCCACTACCCTGAGATAATGAGTCTCATGCTCTACCAACAGAACTAGTCAGGGCTTCATTCAGGTAGGAGGCTATTCTAAATATATTTTATGAAACATAACTTTATATGATTCAGAATGGATTTGTTCCTTAAACTCAATGCAGTCCTCCTGACCATCTAATTAGGGAAACAAGATTTTATTGTGTCAGGTCAATGTTACTGATTAAAATTTCAGTTGCACTGGGTACTATTCAATAATAGCTTAATATGTAAGATCTGTTTCTTATATACCATACACATACACCTACATATACACTTAGAATAAGTGAACTGAACAATCATCTTTTTTTATCGAGGGCAGCATTTTTACATTATTATTTATATTATAAGATATTTTGTTTCAATTAAAACTTGAACCTTGATTTTGTGTTGCCTTCAGTTGTGAATTAACTGAAATGCCTTTGAAATGCATGTTCTCACAATACGTGGAATGAGACTTGTCAAACTTGAACTGACCACATTGTGAAGGTGAAAGTACCAGTAATTCCAGAAGTACAGCCGTTGTTTGAAAAGTATGAAGCGTCTTCAGGTCCTCAGCATTTCCCTCTCTCCCACATACCTGAAGCAGGCTTGTCATTCTTTCTACTTTTCTGTGTGCAGTTCAACTAGATTTATTCCAGTGCTGGAATCATGTTTTGTTACAGGTGGAAGAACTGCTCCATGGCTCAGATAAATAATGCTCCCTTAAAATCTGCATGCAAGTGTCTCATTACCTGTCTCTTGTTCTCTACAACCACCATCTTTGTCCTTTAGTGTAAAACTATTTCACAAGCTCCAAACCCACATATATAAAACACCTTTTCTGACCACCCCATCATCTCATATAGCCGACCACCTAATCTGTGTAACCTTCTTGTTCACCGCTCCCTTGACCACCCTCAACAATCATCCACACCAGGCACTTTCCCCTGCACTCTCTCCCAGCTTTTGTTCTCCTGCTACATTACCTTTGCTTACTGCCCTGTCTTTCTCACACCTGAAGAAGGCTCCACGGCCGAAATGTTGTGTTTTCTTTCTTCTCTTTTCAATCATGGAATAAACCTATTACTTGTTCTTATATAAAACACCATCCTTATCAGTTGATCTAGAACAAAACAACTCTTTTTTTTCTGATGGTTTGAATTATCCTGGCCATTACTTTTCAGTTTTGCCAACTATTCATACTAGTCCAGAAGGTATGAACCCAGTGGCATAATAACAACACCCCTTTAACAAGCCAGTGTGTGCATGAGGGCTATTTCTGCTAATCCAAATCATAATAACCTTAAAAGGACATATGAAACTGCTAATACTGAGAGTTTCTGGCTGCGGCCCAATCCTGCATGAGAAAGCACAGCTCAATGGAATTCATACTGGATTTCATTGAGGAAACAGAGCACCACTTGATAGAGAAGGCTATATTTTATCATTATGTATGATGCTGCATCATTGTCCCATACACATGCTTATACATTTACATAAACTACTCCTTATATGAATTTCATAAGTGTCTAAATGAGCATTTAATGTATTTTCATCATTATCTACCCATTGTCTATAGCTGCTTCATCCAGAGGGCTGCAGTGTGGCAGAGCCCACTGATGTAGATACAGGGGGCACAGTAGGTCATCATCGGTCACTGGACTCACATAGAGGGAGTGTTTAGACACATCAAATGACATAGTCAGCATGTCTTTGAAAAGCAGCTTGAAGAAACCCCACTTTCACCATTGATGAAAGTTAAAAGCTTCTCATGCCACAGCATTTTAAAATAATTTAATGGACACTGAGAAGTAGAAAGAAAAATCACAGTTTTAACTGTTGAGTCTTCTCTGGGTGTCCACCTCTCTGGCACCCTTGCCCTCCTCTCTTATTAAACTCATGTCTTGTCTCTTCACAGCAAGTTTACCCAAGACCAGACCCTCCAACCACCTCCGATTCCTCTAAGGACACTGTCTCGGCATCCTCACGCTGAAACATTTCCCGAAGAAGCTCCACAGCCGAAACAATCCTTTTTGCTTTTCAGTGTTACAGTTCCACCTGCTCTTTTGTAGCCAACACATGCTGACACAGCTCCCCACTCAAACTGCCAAGAATATAAATACATTTATAGATGCCTTTAAAATAAATTAAAATTCAATGGACAGGTACTATCTAATATCTGCATTAGACATCTATCATATGTGGGATGGAGCCCACTCTGAGTTTAATTTAATTGATAGGTCAGTTGTACCCACTACTGAACTGACAATACCACTGGTATCTAATGTAAACACCAAGAAATTATATTTTTATGATAAAACTCTCTATTGTAAAGACACATTTTTTTTTAGTTTTAGACTTCATACGTAACACTTCCTCCTATCACACGTCCTGAATGAAGTGGCATGTAACGTGTACGGATTTTCCAAGCTTCTGCTCTCTGTGTTATGTCTGAAGAAGGGTTTTCGTCCTGACTAAAATCACTCTGGGCTGAAAAGTGAACTTTTCAAAGGCGACCGACTGACCTTTAGAGAATTCCAAACTCGGCACTAAACAGCAGGATTCCAGTGGCAAGACGCAGGCAGTATCTGACCAGAAGAAATGAAATCCCACATCCACTGACATGTTTGGAATTTGTGGACGGCAGTGGGTTAAGGTTTGAATTGATCTGATGAGGGCCTTAGTCCGCCTGTATAAGGAGTGGATGTAAATTGTCAGCTTTGTGAATTTCCATTCAGACAAACACATGCCTGATCGTGCACAATAGGAGCTTTCACTTTTGGGAAATGGAACTTTGGAAGTTGCTGCGCAGACTCCACTTGTTAAGATGCTGGGGTGGTATGTGCAGGAAAGAGCTAACGATGTCATTCTACAGAGCTTATAGTGATGGCATTCAGGATTCAGTGCAACTTTCATTCCTCGGTTCCTTTTTATTTTGGGGTAAATTAAGCACTGTTTGACTACGAATGTATGTGGAGGGTCTGAAAGCAACTCTAATAATTTTTGCCTCTCCGAGGAAAATTCAGAAATGTATAGACAATTGCGTATATTATAACCTGACATTTCAGCAGTGTGATCCTCATGTCAGGCCTTTAATATGAAATGCAAAGACTAATTAAATGCCTATAGATGCTTTTGTATGTTTCTTGCTACTACATTACCTTTTGCATGATTTAATCATTTCTATTACTGTCGTCCAGCTGACATAGAGGTCTTATCAAGTAATTAGATGACCTGCGATACTGTACTAAGCACTGCAAAATTTGAATTTCCACCAATCCTTTTTTGGAATCCACGAATGGGTAAGAAAATATATCTTGTATTTTGTATATTTATTAAAAAGTTAAAGAGGATTATCATGTACTCACTGCTTTTGCAGTACAATTATCACTACATTATTATTGCAGTATTCTGTAATATCTTTGGAAATATTTCAAACTCACATCCAAGTACTTGTATTGCCAATAGTGATACAATTGAACCACAAGAAATGCTGAACATGATTAAGATTTTTGACATCTAGTTATTAGACAATTTAAAAAAATATAACGAAACAAATATTATATGTAAAAAAACAGCAATAAGTCTAATTAACCCTCACTGCAGTAATGAGTATCAGAACTATAATGCAACAGGTGAGCAAATGTGCTAGAGTCAAAAAACGGGTGTGATTCTTTTAGGAGAGGGAACTGTTCCAAATAAAATAAGTAAATTAATCACCTTTTTGGAAACGGACAGAAATGGGTAATTGGTCCTCTGTTGTGCGTAATAAAGTGATTCACTCATGAAAATCTAATTATCTTAGAAGGAGAGAACTTTTCTCTGGTATTTGCAGACCTTTTAGGTCAAATCACAGCCTTGCAGCAGCCCCTACTGGCCATTCTTATTGAGCTAAACGCTGACCACAGATAAGAAAGCTGTCACTGTGGGCCTCCGCATGTTTACTGCGATAAACCACTGAAAAACTGCTGGGGTTCTAAAAATAATGCTTTGCAGTGCTGAGCTGCCACGGCCCTTGCATTTAGTTTCTTGGAACACAGCTACAATACTTCTGTTTCCACTTGGAGTCTCTGGTTCCCCATCAGCCAGACATGACACATACCGTACCTGATTCCAAAATCTAAGATGCATCATTAATCATTTGGAGTTTTTTTTTATCTCACCACAAACTGCAACACTGTCCCAGTCTCTTTGTTAAATTAGGACATAAATGAAAAAAAAAAAATCTTGTTGAAATGGATTCATTCCAGTGTTTATGTTTTGATTGTTTTATATGGGCATTTTGTGTCATACTTACTCTCAGACTGTTAAGAATATCAATAACTTACATATACACTACTATACATAGAATGGTCTTCTGTTCTCAGAGACCTGGTGTGCCTTTGGGTTTTCTAGTTCTGTTTAAACCAGCAGCACCTGAACAGCTGGGAGAAGTGGTTAAATTGGGCTAATTAAGCTGATTAACTCATTAAGCACTGAGCTGTAATAAAAAGTTGCAGACTCACTAAACATCCAGCACCAGATGAAAGCAATCAATAACTTACATTTTGACCAATATGTACAATAATTTGCACACACCGAGATCGCAAAATAATTAAAACAAGATCAATATAAAATAGTTCTTCTATAAAAGCTTGTACATGTAACTTAATGATCATGCCATTTAAAAAAGAAACATCTGAAGCAGCCACACTACAGATATTTATTTTGTTTTATACAGCAATAAAATGCACTTTCAAGAGCTTTTGAATGCTGAATCCAAACCCAGGCAATTATAGTATTGCAATTTTCTTAGCATGCAATCATGATTGGACACATTTTGTGTGTTCTTATAAAACCAACAACTTTTATGTGTCGAGTAGTACTGTCAGTCCAAGCCAAATAACAGTTCCAAGTAGCAGAGTGAATATATCCTAGGAAATAATTCTGCATAGTACTGCAGTGAAGCAAACTGTTAGGCCAAATAGGTTACGTAAAATAGTTCATGTTTACTCTTGTAAAAAACTTTATTACCCATAAGAAAGGTTGCAAACAAGAGGAAGCAGACCCATCTTGCTCGTCCTGTAGCTAGTAACTTAATGATCAAATCGCAGAAAAGCTTTCTTTCCAATGTTAAAAGTGCTCCAACAATGTAAAGATTCAGTTACAGACTACAATGATCTGCTGTGTAAAGAAGTGTCTCTTCTCTTAAAATTAGTCATTTCCTGGTTTTGGTTTTGTTTCCTCATAAGTATATTTTTATATAAAATTTGCTGTTTCATCATATTCAAGCCTGTGCTTTATTCATGATCAGTGAACTCAGAAACGCATTAGATTGAAACACTTGAATCTTAGAATGTCACTGGACCCCAATCACAAATACATGCACTTGAAGAATGTCATGCAACTGTCACATTATTTATGATAATACAGGTCATGATCGTTAATTGGCTTCTTTCAAGAAATGATGTAATGAGATCTTGGATTAATTTTCTCCTGTCTACTAAAATGGGTTAGAGTGGCCGAATGGCTACATTTTGTTTGTAACTTTTCTTAAAACACTTCAAAATAATTTTGCTTTGTCTAAACTCAAACATCATAATGAATTTTATTGTTTTATAAAAAAACAATGTTAACACATTAAACTACAACAATAAAAATACATTTCCTAATTCCATAATTATCCATTGAACACCAATTAATTCAAGTCAAAAAAGAAACCTAGATACATATTAGATGTAGATTAAATAAGACTTTCCACACAACAGAAAATGTGTATCTGAGCAAAGAAACGATTCAAAAGGTATCATTCCCACAATTTTTGAAAAAGGATCAGCATGTTTTTCCTAACCTGGGAAAATTATGATAAGATCTATGATCAATTTTCAATAACAGCTCAGTGTTAATGGATTTGCTTCATGCATGATTACACAAAGCAAGTACCCCCAACCCTGGCAATGCAGAGCCCCAGTCCAGCAACCTTTAGAGGTAACCACGAAATCACTCATTTATAAAGGCTTGGAAAATATTTTAGATCAATAAAGAAGGTAATTTGTTACATTAAGCAATTGAGTAATTTGGAAATCAAAATCCTAGTACTTCATGGCCCCCTAAGACCACACAGCTTTCTTAACTAAATCGATTGGTTGCTTATTTGATTAATAACGTTGAGATGTTCTCAAATATTAGGAATATGTGACATCAAACCAGGGCTGGAGTATGGTTTAGAAGTCTCGATACACACAGCAGATCTCCACAGTCAGATACAGCCAAATCATTTTATTATAATAAAGTGTCTGATACAACAACAAAAAAAAAGTGGAAATATTTTGTGGCAAAGAAAAAAAATAATATAATGGCAAACAAACCCAAGCAAATTCAGATTTTACACAGCAGACATCCATACGTTATGCTTTCCATCGTATTTGAAATACTATGGCAAACAAAGTTAAATACTAAAAAACAAACTGAAACCTTAGTTCTGATATAATTTATTCAACAATCTAAGAAGTTTGCAGCCATCAGGAGCTCCAGTGCTATCTCTGGTGCAATGGGAAACTCTGGGATTTCTGTTGAGCTGTTGGTGTAACGGACTTTATAGGTAAAGTACATACACACTTTGGAAAGAACATGAGATGGGATCTCCCTGAAATTGACTTCATTGGTTTCGTTTTCAGCAAACTGACCTGTAAAAGATAAAAATAAACACGGGTAAGTTAAAACGCCAGGTGGCGTAACAGCCCAAACGGCCCTCTCATTTGTAACTTTCATCCCTAACGGTGTTTTTTATGTATATGCACAATCTCTGCAGTGGTCACTGGCTCTTCACAATTTTAATAAAGTCATAAAATCACAACTTGAGATGTACTTCATTTAGCAGAGAGAAAGACTTATTGAACTTGGTTTCATTACCATCGTAGAAGCACTACACTTAAAATGACTGCTTTAAGGAGAGGTCTGTGCAGGCCTAGGGAGCTGCAAATGCTACAAACCAATCTAGAACTGTGGTAAACATGGCCGGTGAAAGGCAGTGCAAATGTAATCGACAGTAGGATGGGTCACAAACAATGGGCTCACAGTTTAGATATAAGAAGATCTTGTATTGGGAATTTGTCTTTTCGCATACCCCAGCTTGCTCTCCATGAGACGCACAGACACAGAGAGAAGCTTGGGGTCAGAGCACAGGGTCAGCCATTTATATGGCGCCCCTGGAGCAGCTGGGGTGAAGGGCCTTGCTCTGGGGCCCAACAGAGTAGGATCCCTCTGCCGGCTGCGGGATACAAACTGGCAACCTTTCAGCCACAGGCGCAGATCCTGAGCCACAGAGCCACCGCACCATGAGAACATCGCCTTGAGAAGGTCCAAAAGCATTCCCATTGCCTTGGGAAGTTTCCCCCCCCCCCCCCAAAAAACAGATTTGCTTGTGCATGTGCATACGTATTGCTTACTCCTTGCTCACCGTATTTTTGTCAAAACATACAACCAATGCTGTTACCTTACACAACGAGCGGTGAAAACATGAACTCCCCCATGCAAGCCTGTTGTTTGTTGATCTGTTGTTGTCGTTCCATCTCTCTTTTCTGTGCTCCGTCAACTCTGAACATTGTCTACAGACAGTTAATCCTACCATTTAGACTCCCAGTCCTCCCAGGCTGGAGGGGACTCCTCACTCCTAAGCGGGCCTTAGGACATAACCATATCGACTGGACCAGAGCTGGCTCAACATGGCGACTTCTCCTCTAGGCGTTCCTAAGCTGGCTGAGGTCAGAGTCTGCGCTCTGAGCGCAGTGAAGGGCTGGAGCTCTCCACAGACATCACTCACCGGGGCCGCTCAGCATGGCTTTGATGGTGCCAGAGGTCAAGGCGTGCTCTCTCTTCACGATGAACTCGTGGCCATCGGAGGAGATCAGCTTCACGTACATGGCATCAGGGCCTTCACAGCCGCCGTAGGTCTTCTCCTCCCCATCTGAAAGGGCCGATATCAACAGAACAGCTCTTTGAGTACTACAGGTGTGAAGCAAAGAACCCACGCGCACATCTGCAGCTCATGCACGAAACTATACTCGAGAGGTTCCAAGGGCATCCTGGTTTCTCCCTTTTCTCTCCCCTGCCCTCTGGTAAGCACTGTAGGAGCAGAAAGGCACAAACTTCCAGATTCCTCAACAGCTTCTTCCCATAAACTGTCAGATTACTGAACTTTACCCCCACCACTGACTCACACTGATGTTTATACTGCACACTGCGTGTTTTGAGCTTTACTTAAGTTGTAGGTTAACTTTGTTTTTGTTGCTGCTGTTTGTGTTTATGGTTTAGCGTTTCCTTAATGTCTTTGTATTAGAGCATACCTGCAAATAAGCATTTCAGTGTACTTGTCCACATGACAAATAACCTGAAGTGAATGTGGGAAGAATCCTATACTGTAGCAAATGACACATCAGATGTATTTCCAAAGAGCCCCCTTTAGCCACTTCAAAACCCTTCCACATTGGAAGTACAGTGTACTACAAATACGGTTTTACTGATGTGAATAAGCCGCATAAACTACTGGCTTACATAGAAATCAGTCATCAAATGGTATATGTTTTATTGAGATATTATCTGCAAATATGATCAAAATAGCTCACTTAGCTGTACACACTGTGCGCAGTACGCCAGTCCTGCAGGATCTCTGAGAGACCGATGGTTTTTGCTTCAGCCAATGAATTTCAATTTTCTATTACAGGTATGATTTTTAAGCTTTCTTTCAGCTCTTAGAAAGACCAATGAGATTTGTCAATCCGTATGAACTCCATGCAGATCAGTGACTTTCAGAGCTGGCTCTCACTCAGACGTACGAGCAGAAATCTAACTATGTGGTCATGAGCAGAAGGAAAATAATGGATGTGCTGTGGGATTCATCAGTGTCTTTCCCACCTGTGCCTATTCATCTTCAATTGATCCTCTATTAAGAGATAGAAAAATAGAAGCCAATTCTTAATTAGCAAGTTGTCGAGAGACTGCCTTTAGGTCTGTGTGCTGAAGTTGTTGGAAATAAGGACAGACTGTAGAATAAAAATCAAAACAAGCAAGCTGACCAATTAGCAACAGTAATTAAGGGCCCAGACAGAACAAAAACCAGCAGACACAATGATCCCTCAAAAACAGAGATGACAAACCACTGGCATTCTGTCACACACCTGATCGCCAATATCAGCATTTATTTTTGCCCAGTCATCAGCTGAACAGCCCGCCAATAGTTCATGCATAATTTCCCTAAAGCACTTTGTAGGTTTCCAGATTTACAAGGGTGTATTCTGACCACTGGCATAGATAGCTTCAACTTGCCAGTGCTCTCAAAAATACAAACCATTATTTTGCACATCTAATCACTGAGGAATTACTGTATTCATATGGTATGCGTTTTTCAAGAGACTACTTACCCATTATTCTTTAAAAAGCTGAAGATGTCTTTGCGCTTATTCCTCCGAAGAAGCCTCCCGTTCTAGATACAGAAAAAGTAATAAAGCATTCCATGAGCACAACAGCTGCAATCTAAAATTACCAGCACTTTGAAATGTCATTAATAGTTTGAATTCTGAAATGACATAGGAACTAATGTAATTTAAAGGAAGGCTTAAGAACAACAATGTTATAAGCATTTGCTACTGAAGCCCAAACGTATCATTTTTTGTCTTAAAAGGGCCTGTTTTTTTATGGAAGATACGTTCACTTTCCAAGCTGTTAGTTATGTGACACACTGCAAGCTCCACAGTGCCTGACAGGAGAGTCAGTGCTGATTGGAGGAGTGGCCTGTCTCTCACTGATGTCAATGCCTTTAGGCACACAGCAAATCAGGCTTGACAGAACAATCCCAACCTTACTATGAACTCACTCTGTCACGTGTCCAAAGTAAATTAATTCCAAATTAATTTGCAGACTTGCTAGTGTTGGTCAAGGGCAGTTTAAAGCACTCTTTGGTGTTTTCTTGGTATGACAGCAGTCAATTCCAGTGAAGAAGAAAGTGACACTGCTACTGTATTAAGGAAATGAGTAACTACAATGGCAGAATCCATCTTTCGTTCCCTTTCTTGTAAGAAGTGTTAACGAGACATGGATCCTTCTTAAAACATCCGAGATGATCTTGTTACCCCTTAAGAAGCAATGACTTCAACATGCCCTCATGAGAACAGTAATGACTTCTCCACAATGCAAAAAAAAAACCTGCCTCACTGCTCTTGTTTTTTTATTACATTCGTATGACTCTTGCAATCACCATCTTGTGTGTTGTTCTCATCTCCCGTCTACAAATCTCAAGACCACACATGAAGGAGAACGAGGAAGTGTAGTGTGGGAGACTCCTATGGCCCACCGATCTTCGAGCCAGTCATCTTTTAACCAGCTGTGGACCGCAGGCTCAGAGCTGACTGGAGGAGAGGCGTGTAGCCTGCAGGTGCATGGGAGGCTGCAGGGGTTGCAGTGGCTAACTATACCCTACCTGCACCCTTCCAGGCTCGAACCTGTGATGTCCGGATCATAGCTCAACCTGCTCTTGACTGAATACCTTTACTGGCTGAGCCATGTATGACACCCACAACCTGTGATTTTTTAAAGCTTTATTAGACAGTAACTTATACTGAATATGTTACTTAATAGGCAGCCAATGTAGAGACTTAAGCATATATGCTCAGATATATTCTTAGGAGTGATATGCTACCAAGGTCTAGTTGGAGTTAGTCTAGCTGCACAGTTTTGGACACATATTCTATGAAAATCCTACCTTAACTGCTGACTAAATTGTTGGTCGGTTCCAAATCAAAAACCAGCACATGAAATTGAAGTGATAAAGTGACTCAGAAATTGTCACTTAGTATAAAAAAAGTCACTGAGAAAAACTGCGGAATGTCACAAGTCCACTACAAGCTTAAGATATCTGAACAGAAACCGGAGATCCCCTGCAGGTACCCAGTGCTCCTCTGTTCCCCTGTAATGTGTTTATGACATGTCTAAGGTTTACCATGCAAGACAAAGGCCAAAACAGTGTGTGTGTGTGTCTTAAACATTTTTCAAAAAGATAAGTGTCTCTGCCCCTATGATGAACAATTTCCTGCAGCCCTGCCTATGATGAGCACCAAACCATAAGGAAAGGCCAACGTGAAGAGAGCAGAAGAACATTTCAGTGAGACAAAACAGTGGCTGAACTTCTCAAACGCGAGAGGAAACTTGAGAAAAGGGCGAGATGGCGAAAAAGTAGAAGGACTACAGTACAGATGAAAACAGAAGGCACTTTGGAAAGGAAAATTATGTATTGCCACTAGGAAGGCAACCGGATTGCAAAAGGTCTGTTCCTAGTATATTCAACCTCACATAATGAAAGCCAGGTAAAATCCAGATTACCAAACTTCATAAGAAAAGCAACAGGGATTGAAATGGACAGCCTGGCCTCTTCAGCCAGTTCACCTTAACTCCGATGACGTGTTACAGCTCCAACTTGACATGCGAAAGAGGAAGACAACTGAAGCCAAATGGAAATATGCGCAGCAGAACGATTAAGATTATTGCTTGCGGAAGCGGAGTGTAATTTGTAAACACTGGACTGAAGTAACAGCAAAACAAAACCCTGAAAAAGGATTCAGACCCTTTCTGTGGTTTTATGGCCAGATGATACCAAAATAAACATCTATCAAAGTGATGGAAAGACTAAACTGTGGAGAAAAACAGGAACAGCAAATGACCATAAGCATAGCACATCATCAATAAAGCAGAGTGGAGGCAGTATCATAGCTTGGGCGTGTATGGCTGCTTCCAGAACAGGCTCAACGGTCTTTACTGACGATTTAATTAAAGATGTCAGCAGCAGGATGAATTCAGAGATATACAAACAGATCTTGTCTGGTGCCAGACTTATTGGGCTGCAGTTCATTATGCAGCAGGACAAAGACCTGAAACATACTGCACGCTTAACACAGGAGTTCATCAGTGGACCACTTGAACTGACCAAGTCCATCACCAGATCTGAATCTAATTGAGCATGCATTTCATTTGTTCAAAAGGACACTGAAGGCAGAAAGCCTGACCAACAAGCATCAATTTAAAGAGACTGCAGTTAAAGGCTGGCAAAGCATCCCAAGTGAAGAAACAAAAAGTTTGGTGGTCAATTGCACAGAGGCTTGATGCAGTTATTGCAGGCTTGGGATTTGCTACACAAACTGAATTTTACTTTAGGTTAAGTGTCCCAATACTTATGATCACCTAAGTTTGGAGGGACTGTACACAACATATGCTTTTGGTGAGAAATGATTGTGTTTGCAAAATATATCCAAAAAAATCAAAGGTAACCTTCTGAACTCTGACTCAGAATAATTTGTTTAATGTGAATTTAAATTTCTTGTGTATACAACAGGGAAACACCAGTTTTAGGTTTTTGTACTTTTGGAGGGCACTGCATATCTCAGTTCTTAACTGTCTAATTGCATTTATTAAATTACCATCTCTCCTGCAATATGATGGGTTCCCTCAAAGCTACTTCCAGAGGGCCAGTGTCTCTATAGGTTTTGAATCCACCTGGACTCATAATAACCTGAATCAGATCATTATTGTGTTACTGTACTGGTTTAACAGTTTGTCCCTGTAGAATACTAGCCTTCCAGTATTGGGACTGGGGATGCCTGATTTAAGACATATGAGTGCAAGAAGCTTCGTATATAAAATGTACATGATACCTATACCTGACAGCTAAAGAGGAATATATAAACGGCTTGTAAAATCTGCTTTTTGACAAATGACAATACTAGAAAGAGGTTAACGGATTCAATGAACTCATCCAGCTCTGTCTTGGAAGAAGCCAGTGCACAAAAACAGAACCTAATACAGTACATTGTAACTACAGCTCGATGTAACACAGGCTCATTGAAATAACATTTTAATTGCTACCACAGTTAGACTTAAAACACCTATTTACGGGGCTTCCTGAAGGCATCCAGCGTTAAAGGCACTTGACTGAGTGCAGGCTGAGCTCTGTGATCGCAGGTTCGAGCCTGGGTCATGCCATTACCCTACTGTGACTGGGATTTCCCAAGTAGCAGCTTGTTATCATGTCTCCTCCATTCTGCCCGAGGTGTGAGGTGGCCAGTGGCCGGTTTGTTCGATAGTTAGCAGTTAACTCAGATCCAAGGATCTCATCCAGCCTTTTCCCGAAAGAAGCCAGACACGAAACTAAAACAATAAACTGTATCTTCTGCTACATCACTGCACATTTTACAGACACCTCAAATAAGTGGTGTTTTTTTTAGAACAAATGTACATTAACATCTACAGACTCTCTCTCCGCTCGTAGTCCAAGCCTCTTCACACGTCCCCTTGGCTAGCCTCCCTGCCTCTCCGACTGACCCACACCTGTGATCTTAATATAGCAGGACTCTGTGTCTCGCTATATCGCATGTCACTACATCTCACCAGACTCGGAGCTGCGCTATACTTAGATCACAGGTCCTTGAAAAACAATGAAGCTGATCTCTACCAAGATGGATTTTAATTAGTCCTCGAGATGTTGTATACAGGCCGCAATCACGATCATTTAAACCATGAGGAGTCTGGCCTTCACTTGACTTGTGAATGCTCCTTGCTCCTCCCACCTGCCCACTGGGATGTGCTGGCTTCTCTTTAGATATTGCTGCTTTGACCTGCTGCCTTCCATCACTCCGACCTCTCTACTGCTACCTCTCTTCACTCACACCTGGGGTGGCACTGGATTCCTAGAAGGATCGGGACTGTTCCGTCTCCCCAAACACCCTCTACCCTCTATCCCCTCCCGCCTCCCCCCCAAGATCCACTTGTCCAGGCTGAGCCTTTGCAGCTTGTACTGCAGGCGTATCTGTATTGGCCCACTGAGGACTAGAAAACTGATGTCCTGCAAGACAAAAACATCAGCTGCATTGAGAAAATGAGCTAATTTCCCCCACCACCGGTCCTCAGCTGGAGGAAAACAAAACTAGAAGGAACAGGGAGCACCTGTACAGGGGATCCCGTCATTAGCAATACAATTTCTTGAACTAAACAGATATATGCAATAATAGTCCATTTTTAATATTAAAGTGGGGGAAATAATTCGTTTCCACTCCCTTTTTATTATAGTTTGATACCATGAATGTTAGTTGGCCTGAAGAGGAAGAAAGGAGGAAGAATTAAATATCTGGAAAGGGTCTGTGCTGATGCAGCAGGTCAGCGTTTTGCAACGAGATATACCCCTCGGAACAAAGGAGTAAACCCACACCGTCTCAGACGTACACTTCTGCTTTTGAGGTTATGCGTAGAAAACAGACAAACTACCTACATCATGTTGGAAAGCATGGTCATTTATATGAAGTATACGTTTCAGATGGACCCGACTTCGTGTCGAGAAAGCGATCACTAGAGACGGGGTCGTCTGAAGAAAACCCACACGAAATGACAAGCAGACCTGATCGACTGCACAGCTGATACTGAAAAGATGGATCGCTGTCCTGCTACTTTATTGGGCTGCTCCGGTGTGACTACGCAAATCTGCAGTACGAAGCGTGTGCCCGGTCTCATCTGCAGCAACGTGACGGGTAAACCGGCCGCTAAAAAAACCCCAAACATTATGAATAAATTAATTACACGATTAAAATTATTTAGTGTATTTTTTCCTACATAAGGGACTTTTCCGGACCACATCTGTATCGAACAGAGACACTGTGAAGACTAGCTATACTTCTGTTCTTTAGGGAATCTATAGTGAAAACAATAAAGGAAATAACGATTAAGTCGACGTCCGTATTGTACAAAGGGCGCAATTTCAAAACAACCTGCTCGGGGCAATTGATCGCCGACAATAAATCTAGAACAAAAAATGTGTATACCTATCACGGTATATAAGGTGTATATAATCTATAAATCGTCTAGTTATGGATCGTTGCTCGTAGTTTGTTAATTACATGGTAGTTAGATACGGCTACAGTAGTTGCCATGGCTTAAAACGAGGCCCCCTCCTTCAAAGGAGAGGGTGCCATTGTATTCGTTCAAAAAAAAAAACAGTTCTCGATGCTCTTTTCACTTTACACATTTGCGATTCATCAAAAGGTATGGAAACCCGTAAACCGCTAATATTTCTAGCTAGGTTTATTTCTCCTTACCACCAGATCCAGTCCAACTGCACCTTTCTCACCCCGCAGTCCGTCTCGGTCGGGAGGAAAGCCCTTCCTGAGAAGAGACATCCACTTCCGGGTGAGCGCTCGAGTTACGGGAAGACGCGCCTCGGGCGGCGCCTGGACCGTGTGACCCCTCGTCCGAGCACACAACTGCGAGAGACGAGTCAATCTTGACTCTCGTTTCGCACACGGCTTCGGCTCTGCCCCACGCACGTTAACTATCGAGTACGGGTTTTTTTTTTCCTCGAGGTTTACAGGTTTCGCCCAGAGTTGATAACTCATTAAAATGGTCTAATTAAAAAAAACTAGGACATTTCTACGAATCGACAGAGGGGGGTTAATAGGATTTGTATGTGAACTTGTTCATCACTGTGTAGTTTCACCCTATGAGGCATTCTTAATTAATCTGTGTACTCGGTGACATTTTATCTATGTCACCGACATAGATTTTTCAATAATTTATTATTATTGTTGTTATTATTATGATTCTTACTATTATTAAATTATTATTACTAAAACATTTTAAATAATTTTGAATCAAAATTCGAATTCTTAAATTACGTAGTTAATTTAAAACTGTATACACTTCTATGGGGACACATAATGCCATTTCAACATTAATGGACATACAAAAACTGTACTGTTGTTCGTACCGTAACTGTATTTATTTAATTATACCGCTATAATATACTTACCATAAATACTTATCATTACTGTTCACTATTGTTCATTATCATGAACAGATATCAATCATCCTTTACCCTAAAGGATTCTGTAGTTTGGTTTAAGACAGGTGGTTATCTGTGATATCCACAAGTATGGCCAAAGGATTTTCCATAAAATCATTTTTTTTACTGAAAGTTTTTTTATTAGATTTTTCATTCTTTTTGTTTTATAATACAGACTCTGTATATCTGACCTGAAAAATCGACTTGACTGGTTTGTCCTTCTTCACTTCCACTTTCTAAGCCCCCTGTGAAATATATATTTTTTTGCCTTTGCATTTTGTATAGCGCTTTTGATGCCAAAGGGTTTACAGGGGACACACAAGATTCAGTACTGAAGTGCAGGTCCACCTACAGTAGGTGAGGCACAGCAGATAAGATTGAGAATAAGAATCCACTGACAGAATTTAGGGGGAAATTTACAGAAACTAAGACTCTGAGAAGGTTCAAATAATTGAGCCAGGAACAACTCAATTCACACCTTTCCTTAGAGAAGTGTAATATCTAACTGGTCTACGTGCACCATTTCCAACAGCAAAAGTAACTGTGTGCATTAAACCGAGCCTGAACCGTGGCCAGTCATCAATTTAGTGATCTGAGATACGAGGTGAGCAAACAAAACGAGAACAGCACCACAACGCCCAACTCCAAAATTTTACTTCCATAAATTCACGTACTGCGGAACTCAAGTTGCTGGGGTGTGTGTTTCCGGGAGCAAATACAGAGTGGCGTACCAGTACTACTGGATACGTTTCCTTCCTGGCCTCATGCAGCCAATGGTTGCAGGTGCTCTGTAGCGTTATTGCTCGGTTTAGAAGGGAATGTCTGTTGATAGCAGAAAATGTTAAGATTTTTGTTAGAAGGCACTAATGGCCTGCAGCGGTTCTCCGGACTGCGCCAGCTTGCCGCAGGATGCTCGGGGCGATTGTCGGCCAATCGCTGCCTGGGCTCTGTGCGTTTGTGCGGCGCGGTCACATCCCCACTCTTCTCAAAACGCCAAGGGGCTGTGCTGGGAGCAGCAGGAAGGTCACTCCTTAGCAGTCGCGGAGTGGAAGAGGTAAAGCCCATTTAACTAGCGGGTAGATGTGCTCTTTCGAGGTAACAAAACTGTGCACATACGCGGAAAAATATATTCTAAAAGTGGCAATGATAGGACAACCACAATTTTGTCCGCTCTTGATATCCTGTATTCTGTTAAGAAAACCATTTGGTATTTTAAATGAGTGGTTTCTGTTTTTTTTTTTAAATTGTCATTTTATGTTCACTGAAAATATAAATTATTTGAAGCCCTATAAATGATGTGAAATTATTTTAACTGTCACACTTGAAAGCAAGCAAGAGACATTCTGTGACCTTCGTTTAGCCTGGAAGCCCTTTTCTTGTACTTAATGTGTATGCATTTTGTAATCAAACTCGTTTAAAAAAAACGTTTCGATTATAAATATGTTTGTCTAGGTGTCTTTGAAGTACCAGAAACGTTTGCACTCCACCATCACTGCTGCAAAACCAGCTGATGAAGGAACACTTATATATACCGGAAATCTCGCAAAAGCTGTGCTAGGTAATCTTTTCTTGTATATCTTTTTAACAGGATTTCTTATGTGTATGGTAATAGAGTATTTGATTTGTAAGCTGCTGTTATTTTGTTCACAGGATTTCAATTAAGAGCTCTGTATGAGAAACAGTATAAAAACAACAGAATACAAACAAGTGTGTACACAGTGCATCTCTTTCCTCAGAGCATAGCACTAGACCTACGCTTGGTTTAATTTTGACATGTGTGGTTTCAGAACACAAGTATACAAACAAAAGAACACCACAAATCTGGATCCTATACTAGCTGCATGAGCACATTTGACCACATAATATACTGTTTCTACTTTCTTCACTATGTTGGTAACTTCCTTACACAATTTCAGCATGTGGTTTATGTACAGTCATGCCTGAAAGTTTGTGAACTCTTCAAGATGGTCATTATTTTAGATATAATATGAACTCTTAATGAATATATAGAATGAATATCCTTCCCACTTCCCACACATAAAAAGGGATTTGAACTTATAGATTATTAGACTGTGATATTTAACAAATCACCAGATATTCTTGTGTGCAAAAGTAAATTTTCAGTCAGTAACTTGTGGCGCCTCTTTTAGCAGCAATAACTTCACACAGTCGCCTCCTATAACCAATTATCAGTCTCTGACATCTTGCTGGAGGGATTTTTTCCCCACTCCTCTTTACAAAACTCCGCCAGCTCTGTAAGGTTTGAAGGATGTCGTGCATGAACGGCCCTCTTCAGGTCCTGCCACAGCATTTCAATAGGATTCAGGTCAGGGCTTTGGCTTGGCCATTCCAGGACACGGAACCTCTTCTTCCAAAGCCATTCTTTGGTGGACTTACTTGAATGTTTAGGACAAGGACACTCACATCACCATACTTGACAGTAGGGATAAGGTTTTGTTGGTGGTAGGCTGTGTTGGCTCTTCGCCAAACATGGGCCCCTCTTGTTTTGCCCAAATAGTTAAATTTTGGACTCATCTGTCCAGAGAACAGACTTCCAGAACTCTTCAGGCTTGTCCAGGTGGTCTTTGGCAAATTTCAGATGGGCCGCTTTGTTCTTTTTTGACAGAAGAGGCTTCTTCCTGGCGACCCTTCCATAGATGGCATTTCTGTTCAGCGTTCTTCTTATTGTTGATCTATGCACCACTGCTCCAGAGGCAGCTAGAGAGGCTTGTAGATCTCTGGATGTTATTTTAGGATCACCCTTTACCTCTATTATTATTCTCCTTGTGGCCCTGGGTGAAAGTTTAGGTAGACATCCACTTCTTGGCAGGGTTACCAGTGTTTTAAATGCCATCCACTTGTGTACTATTTGCCTAGCAGTGGATTCACGGAGTCCGAATCTTTTTGAAATGGCTTTATAACCTTGTCCAGATTGATGAGCATCCACTACTTTTTTCCACAGTTCTGCTGATGTTTCCTTAGTTCGAGGCATGATGCTAGACTCGTAGGAAGAGTAACAGACCTGTTTTCTTGCAATTATTTATGTTTGCTCCTCCCTAACATCATTTCAGATCTTCAGTTTAATCTCGGTTAATTGGTTCACACTGTCATTGACCCACCTGATCCTGCTTTGCCTTGATGTACGTCGTAGAACTAAGGGTTCACTTATTTTTGCACCTGCACAATTTCTGTATATTCTGTACATTTTCTGTCAAAACTCTCAAATTGGTGAATAATTATACTTACTTCAATTAGGAAGTGACAAACTCTGATTAAATATGCATTTTGTGGTTAAAAAAACGAAAAAAATATTCAAATTATGCAATGGGTTCACAAACATTCAAGCGTGACTGTATTTTCTGCCAGAAGTCACGGTTCGTGCTTATTTTGGTTGTAGAGTTCCAGTGCAGCCAAAGCTGATTTAACAAGCTTGGCGATTCAGGTATGTTGTTACAGTTGCTGTTTTAAAGACATGGAACTTGTCTTTCCAGGGGTGAAATTCTTTTCCTACTCCACCACCATGTTCAGCCTGTGCGTGATGCCTTACGTCTTCCTGAAAACAGGCACCGGAGTTCAGAGTCTGGCTTTGCAAGTGGCATTTTGCGGCATCGTGGGCGTCTTCACTTTTTTAACGCCCATCCTGTTGCACTTGATCACCAGAGGCTACGTGGTGCGCTTGTACCACAACGCGGACACTGACACCTACACCGCCGTCACCTACAGCGCCCTCCTCCTGGAGAAGAAGACTGTGTTCCACCAGCAGGAGGTGAAGATTCCCAACGTGAGCAGGATGTTCACATCCTTCTATGCCAATCAGAAGTCACTGCTGGTGAATCCTATGAGTTTCCCATTACCACACGACTACAACCACCTAATGGGTTATGACAAGCCCTTTATGTTTGACATGGATGAGCTACCTGACCAGGATAAAGGAAAACAGAGTTGAGAGATAATAAAAGTGTAACGAGGGAGAGTTATTTTTTTAAAGACTGCAATACATTGCAATACATACATTTTTTCTTCTCGCTTTACGAAAGATCCCAAAGCATGTTCAGTTTGGAGCTCTTGTGTTGCGGTCTCTGGAGTGAAGGTTTGAGCCAGACGTCTCTGGTTCTCTGGTTTATTTAGGAAGTTGTTCTGTGGGTTTTTTACCCTTTTTTGAACAAAAAAAAATCTTATGACAGGGTCATATCAACCATGTTTTATTCTGATTTCAGAGGTAAAATATCATTTTTTTAAAAAAAAGAGGAAAGAGAAAATTGCACATTGATTACTTAGTATTAGAAAAGTTTTAAAATTTAAGCAGCAGCTTGGACCTAAAATGCAATTTAAGCGCAGCTGGTAAAACAGGATTTTTATCTTGAAAATGAAAAATGATCTCACCCATTACTTTGGCCTGTAATGAAAGGCGGTGTACTTGCCCCTCTCCTTTCAAAATACTGTATTTACTTTGTACATGTAACATACCTGAAATGACCAATTAATGTGTGAATAAATAAAACTGATAATTCCTAGTTGTTCAACACTATTTGTATACTTTACCTAGTGTACTGCCACATTTGAATTAAGCTGAGCTTGCTACATTCTGTGTGAAGTGACTTTTGTGTAGGTGGAAGCAAAAATACTGATTTTATGTTGTTATTTATGTACACATTTATGTACAGTGAACTATAAACACGCCTCTTTTAAAAGAAGGAAAAAGCAGTTTTCTGTGAAAATATCCTGCAGACCTTTATAATCCCTTATTTGCTTTGGTTGTGCTGTAAATTGAAATTATATAGCCTCAGATCTTTTATTTAAATAAACCATTATCCAAAGTGGAAACAGAATTGTCAAGTTACAGTTGCACAGTCTGTAAATGAATGTATTGGGGATTATGTTTAATGAGAAAAACATTCTGCTTTCAAAATGAGATAGCTGTATCGGGGGAAGGGCTTCACGTACTGAACTCTCTAGATGCATGCTGGTCTAAAATACAGGGACGCTGTAGTGTTTTAGGTGACGGGTTACAGGTGAAGGGAAGTGAAATTCAGAAATGCAGAAGCCAGCACCACAGAGAAGATTCTGTCGACTTACTACTCTTGCTAAAATGTTTTGGATTCTGATGATCTTTTTCATAAATCTCCCTTGTGTATTTTGAGAGAGGCTTTAATGTGCTCTTCAGAAGTCAGTGAGATTTGGTTCTCTTATATGGGTAAGTTTTGATATTTCATTTAATTCCTTTTGCCATCTGAGTGTCTTTGTGCACTCTCATTGTATTTTTCAAAAGTAACCTGGCTAAATTCCACCCTACGGTTGTATAATCCGTTCTTCCTAAATGTCCCCTTTTCACCACCTGATGTGCTGTGTAGTGGGGCCGCTAGTGAATAAAGGCCACACAACTCTTGGGGGCTGTGCTTCACTGCACCTGGGATGTAGGCAGGCGAGCTGGGGGACAGTAGTGCAGGGACAGGACAAGGAGAGCCACTGGTGTGTGGAGCTGTGCTTAGTTCCAGGGGTCTGGAATACATGGGATTGTTACAATACAAGATACTTGCCAGATACCAGAGACCAGTCAGGACAGTCATCCACAGGACACCTCTATTACCAGGCTGAACAGGATGCACGATCGTTGGGGGGGGTCTTGTCCAGAGACCAGGCCAGCGCGCACCACAGGCCGGGCCGAAGGAGTCATCTGCTCAGCAGACTGGAGAAGCCTTGGATTGCACAGCTGAGCTCTCTCCCAGGCGGACTCCAGCGGACTAGTAACAGGAAAGGCTCCGCTGAGATGCTGGGAGGTGAAGTAATGTGAACATCAAAGCCGGATCGCTGAGCGGAGATTCTGAGCATGGTTTAAAAACCCCAGAGCACCTGCTACCAGGAGAGTCCTCTCTGCTGTCAGGAGCTCTGTCTCAGCCGCCTCCATGCAATCAGGGCAGAGCAAAGGAAGTATATAATTCCTGCATGTATTTGATCTTCTGCTTGGTCTCTAGAAAATAAGAGTCATGTTACAAGAGGTCTTGGTTGGCTCATTCTGTAAAGCCTTGGGTCCACTATGGTCACATAATAGTGTGCCAGGGCAGGAGATAGTCGGCTCTCTCGACACAACACCACGAGGTCTCCCATCAAGGTACTGACCAGGCTCAACTGTGCTTAGCTGCAGTGGGTTGCCAGTTGAGAGCTGCACGGTGATATAGCTGCTGGCTAGGTGTTCAGATGTAAAGTTGCCTAATAGGCAATTCCTTATTGGGTTGACTTACAACACAATTTCATTGATGATTGTATTTCTTGCCATGCGGAAACATATGCATCTTATTTTTGATACTTCTGAAATCTGACCTTGGGAATGAATTCTAATTGTAATTCATGGGAGAAAAACAAGGAGAAATTTCTGTTTGCTAAAAAACAAAAGGAAGGGCAGCACACCAGTGGTCATCACTGCTGCCTTGCAGCTCTGGGGCCTTGGGTTTAATTTTGGACATGGGTTGCTGTCTGGGTGGAGTTTGTTCTTCCCATGTTTACAAGGTTAGAAATGAAAAAGGAGGACATTCAGCTCATATAGCTTGTTTGGTAGTGAGTTGCTAATTGACCCAGCTGTTTCATGAAAGAAGTCAGGGTATCGACTTCAACATCACGTCAAGGTAGGTGTACCATTCACCCACAACTACAAGCTATATAATCACCATTTAAAAACTTCAGGATTATTTAATGGACTTTTAATGTTATCAAAATGATAAAAGGGTTGTATTTCATATATGAAGCATACTTATAGTGAATCGGGTATCGGGTATGAAAAGAGATTTAGACTGAGCTAAAGTTTTCTTTCTGCTTCTCTTCCATCCCTTTCAGAGTCTATAAATAATGAAATCTCAGTGTATTTGGGACCTTACGACCTTGCAATGGTCGGTAGAACAACTCATGTCCTTACTAACTTTCATCTAGTCCCGCCCTGACTGTGTTTTTCACTGACGTGCACAGGAAAGATCCACATTTAAAGCTTTTTTTTTAATTTGAAATACCAGTTCTATCTGTATCCATATGATAAGAATATAATAATTACAAATAAAAGGCGGGCCACTGGGCCAGTCTTGTGTATTAGGTAGCTAGTAGCTTTTAAATGTTGATCACGCTCAAGATGATAGGCCTTTGTCCTGAACAACACTTTTTCCATTTGTGCCCTCTGGGTCATATAGCAGTTCTTCACTCTCATTTTCATGTAGCAGTAATGTGATCAGCATGGGTAAGAGCAAATTAAAAAAAAGATGGAAGGATGTGATCATGACACATGCCAAAATATAAAATTCAAATGAACCGTAAGAGATTTGTTTTTGTGTTCTCTGGGATGCTGGTTGGGAAGGTTTTCAATTAATGACATAAATATTGCTTTTGAACTATACGGATGTCACAATCGATTTCTTGTTCAATTTCTTATTCTGCTTTTGCAGGGAATTTATGAAGTAATGGTAAACTTCTATCAAGGAGGTGAGACGCGCAACCTTGTTTTTTTACTGTGAACTTAACAAGGGTAATCAGAGTGAATGTGCTGAACCTTTACTGAGAAGAGCATCTCAATGAAGTGTCACAGGGCTGAATTGTACATTTTGAATAGGCTCAAGGAAATGTGTCAGTGTGTTGCTTGCAAAGGAACAGGCAAATTCCATGCAGAAAAAATAAATTAAAGAAAAATGTATACAGTGTTTTTGGCTGTAGGACCTTCTTTAGGTCCAGTTAGAAATCTCACCACATTACCTGGAGGAGGCTCCACAGTCAAAACATTTTCTCTTCTTTTTGTTTTTCAGTTTTGAATTAAACTCAACATTTTAAACAGTCCCCTTTCCTAGACAACCTATTCTTCAGTGTATTTATAATCACAGACGACTCGCTTCATTCTCAAGTATTTTGCTCTTATACTTAACAATGATCTTGAGTGCCTGAATTGCAAGGCTTCTGTCTTCTCTCCTTGATCGAGGTTTTAAAATGGTAAATTTGTAGGATATTGCCTAAAACTTGAAGAGACCTCAGAGAGCAGTGTCATTCTAAACCGATCTCTTCTGACAGTTCAAATAAGATAGTACTTCTGTATTTCTTCTGAGTTTGATCAGCAATACACAGCAACTATTGCCACAGAAATCTACTTTGAAAGACAAAATAATGACAGCTTATTTGCATTCTAATGACAACTTCGATTGTGCTGTAAATGATGCAACTTCTGTAAACTGTAAGAAATTTTCCTTAAATGTGCAGCCATGAGTCAGTACCACTTGCTACAGTTTTAATGAAATGTCATATGTAAGTACCTAAAAGCTTTGCAGAAATAAGCACAATATGCACTAAGCAGAAAATAAAGTGAATTACATAATGTGAATTAAGCAAGATTAAATTAGGGTTAGAAAAATTTAACAAAAAAGTTTCAAAAGCTTCAAAACCAAATAATGATGGCTAGATTTCAGGTTTTGTTTGCCCATTTTAAATGCATTGTACTCTAACAATAAATAGAAGAGAAATACTAATTCGCTACTTGTTTTTCAGTTACTCAAAAATGTAATTCTATGTGTAAGTTTTTTTTAAAAAAAACCTTCTGAAATTCACTGGAGGTTATTTCTGACAGAAAGCAATTAACTATGGCATTGAACCAGAAAAGTAAAGACAGCCAATTGAAGTAAAATAATTTATCCTGAATGGGCTAACAAGTTGGACAGGAAAATAATAGATTTTGGCTGAGAAAATGCGCCCTGTTATGACTGTGACATTGTAATTATCAGATCTGTGCAAACACAGTAAGCTGTTAGGAATGAGACAAAGTGGTGGGCTGTTATTACAGCCCTGTCTGCTCTGTGGCCTTTGCATGCCTCTTTGGCTTCTGGCTGTTGAAGCAAATAAGTAGCACCCTCCAACAGTTAATCACACATGCTCTAATACCAGGGTGCCAAAATGAGGGATACCCTTATAAACTTCTCATTAAACAGAAGACAAGTGTCAAGAGTTTTTCTGATCTCTGACAGTTGGTGTAAAAGAACTAAATGTCCCCCAGTTTTAAACAACGATATACTCATCACAATGAACAATAATAATTCAAAATTTTCTGATCACTAAAATACAAAGGAGGTGTGTTTCCTTTTTCACAATGACAGGACCTACTGTAGGTTCTTCCTAGAAAACAGCATTTGTTTTCCACTTCAATCTAATCTTTTCTTACCAGATTCATTGTTAAATTGCAATATGAGCATAATACCTATTGCTGGTGACAAGGAATACTGCAGAGCATGAGCAAATGTCTACAGCCATGTGACAGTAAAAATAGTACATAGACATCTTTAAAACGTTTGCTATTGAAAGCAGCCAAAATATTATAAATGAAACAGCGGTAATGGGGTACTAACTTTAGCACCACTTCAATCTCTAAGAATACACCACAGTCCTTGGAAGAACATGCAACGATGAAGTTTTTATACTCTATTATACAGAGCTCAAGACAGTGAAGCTAAATTTTATAGGTAACAAAACCTGTAATCTATAGGATGAGCAACTTACTCCATAAGGTAAGGTCCACACTCTTATTTGTGAACAAAGGTTTGGTATATATGTTAATGATAGTATGTTAATTAGTTCAACATATGATTTGAATTGTCCCCTCAAATGATTAACATAATTTCTTATCCTCATTCAAGTATTCTACATATTGGGGGCACTACGCCATTTACAGTATCTCTATCTGTGACTTTATTCTGTGTGTCTTTTCCAAACCGCTTTATACATACAGCGTCGTGGTCAGTCCATCGCAGGGCAAATGCAAGCCAATCATACATAGGAATGATTTGGAGGCTGAGGGGGGAAATTTGGCCCTGACACCAGGACAACTCCCTACTCTTATCGAGAAATGCCTGGGAATCTTTAATGACCACCGAGAGTCAGGACCTCAGTTTAACGTCCCTGTCCCTAACCCTAACCCGAAAGATAGCACCCACTACAGTATAGTATAATGTCCCTCTCACTAAACCGGGGCATTAGGACCCACACAGACCCTCGCTGGTCCCACTAACACCACTTCCAGCGGCAACCATAGCTTCCCAGGAAGTCTCCCATCCAGGTACTGACCAGGCTCACACCTGCTGAGCTTCAGTGGGCTGCCAGTTGTGAGTTGCAGGGTGATATGGCTGCTAACTGACTTTATTCTTTGTGAACTGTATATCCTAGCCTAACCTCTGTTTACTTATTGATTGTTTACCCATGTGGTCTAGAAGATGTAAATGATGTATCAATATTTGAGTATAAAGAAATCTCCAGGCTCCCTCCAGGCATGTTGTACTTAGTGTTGTACTTAAGAAAAGAAAGGTTATTCACGGCCACAAAACTCTTTTTACAGTTGCTCAAGACAGGGGTGATACCCATTGACTGGAAAATCGGTAATGTAACACCCATCCATAAAAGAGTGACAAAACTGAGTAATTATACACCAAAAAGTCCGACTTCTATTACATGTATAGAAATAGAGGATAATCTTTGTGATAATAGGATTCTGGAGAATATCCCACAAGTATATAGAAAAGGCAAGTCCCATGAAACAAGCTTGATAGGGTTCTTTAAACAACATGTGTATTTATGTTTTCAGAAGACTTTTGATCAAGCTTCTCATAAAATTACCAAACGTCCCTAATTCCCATCTTTAAGGCATTAAACTTCACAGTATCTTGTTAATATACACATAAAAATGAGTGAGGCTTTTCTAAAATAATTTGATATCTAGGCAACTGATACTTCTGCAATATAATAATAATTCCTATTAACTGTCAGTTACTCGTATAGATCTGGGTGGTTTATTACTAGAATTACTGATTATTCGGGCTGTGGCTTTAACTACCACTAGGGTGTGCTAAGCAGCAAGCATACTGCTCTTTTTAGCTCTAGATATATTGCTTTGCAAAAGCCTTCTCCCCTTCCAAAGATGTTCCATTTTGTTGAATTACAAATGATGTATTCACACTTTTTAAAGTGAATATTGTTTAATCAAAACATGCACTTTTATGGGTGAATGAAGTAAATGTAAGCAATAACTGCAAATAAAACCCCCAAACTAAAATGATTGCACAAGTGTGCTTTTGGCAAGCCTTAATTTGTTCATGTGCACAGAGTTACTTTGCCAATGAGTTGAGTGGCCTCTGTGTATAATGACAGTGGTTTACATAATTCCTGAATACATAAACCTGTCTGTGTAAGGTTCCTTGGTGAGGTACTGAATTTCAAACTATTTCAATGATGAGCACCAAGGTGCTTTCAAAACAACTTTGGAAAAAAAAGATCAGGAGAAGGGCATAAAAACTCAAACTCCAGGGCCACCTTTCCCAGAAGCCAATTGACCTAGTAGTACACTTTTGGCTTGTGGGAGGAAACCAGAGCACCTGAAGGAAACCCATGCAAACATGAGGAGAACATACAAACTCCACCCAGACAGCACCCCAGGTCCAGAATTGAACCCAGAGCCCCAGAGATGCAGCAATGACAACCACTGTGTCCACCACTAGACCACTAGACCACTCTTCCTTTTGTTTTTTAACAAATTACTCCTGTTTTTTTTCTGCCATACAATTTGTATTCCTTCCCAAGGTTAGCAAATATTTGGATTTTAAACCTTCTCATTTCCTTTTTAAGGACATATTCTTCAAGTAGATTCCATCACAGCTCACTCCCTTGTTTACTGAACAGGTGTGCACATTTTAAACAAATCAGGTAAAGCTTTTTTATTACATGCAATGCTGTTTTTTTCTCCCAGAAAACTGCCCATTACGCCAGTTAATTTTGCTGACTCTGTAAAATCGAATAATTGAAAAAAAAATGGACAAAAGGAAGGCAGATATTCTTTAGCATTTTATACAGTTCTCAAGAATGTAAGCGTAAATGAATATTAAATGAAATATTTAGTTAAAAGACACCCAGAAATGTCTGCTTAAGTCAATATTAGAATATAAATATCTTCATGTTTAAGTATATGTTGTTTTTTAACACAAATATGTCAATATACAACTAAACTTTAGTTTTATAAATAATTCTTATTTTGTTTTGAGAAATGTATTAGGCCAGTTGTATTAGGTATTTAATATTGGTGAGGGAGTGAAATATCACCTTATAATGAAATGAGATTAAAAACAACAAACATTTTTGACCTCTGTAAATTAAATCTAGCCTAACTACTCCTCCTTAGGGGGAAAAAATGTTTGAAAACAAACCAACTCCCCAGTGATAAGAGTGTCAAATTCTTGAAAACCTTATTTCTTGAATGGGGGAAAGATGTCTGGCACAAGAGAAGACGAAGGAGCAGTATAAATCTGATGATTGAATAGCTGTGTTTGTTTAAACAATCAAACAAAACAGTCATTTATGGTTGTACAATTCAGAGCAAAAACAGAATTTTATGCTGCTCTGCACTGCTTAAACTACAGAATTCAAGAGATGTTTCAAAAAGTAATATTCTTATGCACACAAAAATATGTGAAGTCCAGAAAATATTTATATTTGTAATGGAACATTTAATATTCCTTCAAATCAAATACGCAACCCAACAATATTTTTTCTGTGGGGGGGGGGGGGTTGTTGGGTTATTTTTGTTATGCATGTTAATCAATATCATAATTTAAATAATTAACTTCACTCTTTAAATTTGGATTGTTTTCTGAGGGTAAATTTTTCATCTTTTAATCCTTTAATCTCATGCAGTATTCCTTTATTAGGTGGTAAATCCATTACCCTTGTTTTCTGTCTGCAATATGCTACTGTATGTTGAATTATTTCTGAGGTATATTTTATGTGGAAATTTTGTAGAACACTACACTGTGTGTAATACTACATTGTCCCACACTTGCATTATCACTTTGTGTAAAGACGAGCCTCCTCCTTTCTGACTGGAGGATCTCATCCAGCAGTTTCTTGAAAGAAACCAGGGAACTGGCTTCAACAACATGGCTGGGTAGCTTGTTCCATACTCCCACAACCCTTTAAAAATATAGTACCTCCCCACATAGGAACTTCAATAAACAATCCCTGGTTTAGGAGACCTGTACTTTATCCATTAGGCTAGTGGAACTACCATGTTATTAATCATGTTAAGGCTAAAGGGTCTCTGTTGCTGTAATATAGAGATAACAGGATTTATGGACAAGTAACTTGTATTTTTTAGTTAAAGTAGCTTTGATGATCTCTGATGGGAGAACACAGGTTTTTGGGTTTTACCAGTCACTGAATGGTAATCTTATAACATATTTGCATCATTTTTAAATACGGTAATTAATCATTACATTTCTAAACTGTTCCAAAAGAGATGTCAACTGCATCCTTGTGCCACAGAACTATTTTAAAGGGATTTGTTTTTAAAAAACTAAGCATTTTTGTTTTGCTTATCTTCCAGTACAAATAATAACAATAATACTAATCCCATGGGGGCAGGTTATTTATGGTCTTGTGACCCGAATGGAAGAGTGTTCACATGACCCTAGTTATTGACCTCACAGTGTACCTCCCCCAATAGAGCTCAGGAGAAGACACAGGCAATTATTAAGTCAATCACAGGCAAATCAATCAATCGCAGTTTACAAGAAAAATAACGCTTTCTTCCCATTTTTAGGAAGGAAACCTTGTCACGCACACTTGCTAGATTAATTATTTAGGATTTAGAGACAAAATAATAAAGTATTAATTACTTTAATTACTTTTTTCCTTAGCCAGCAGCTATATCATCCTGCAGCTCTCAATTGGCTACCCACTTGGTACCTGCATGGGAGACCTTTTGGGAAGCTATGGTTGCTGCTGGAAGTGGTGTTAGTGGAACCAGCAGAGGGCGCCCACCCTGCGGTCTGTGTGGATCCTAATGCCCCAGTATTGTGGAGGGGACACTATACTGTAGTGGGTGCCGTCTTTCAGATGAGCCGTTAAACTAAGGTCCTGACTCTCAGTGGTCATTAAAGATCCCTGGGCATTTCTCGATAAGAGAAGGGAGTTTTCCCGGTGTCCGGGCCAAATTCGGCCTTTACTGTGGCCTCCATGTGTGATTGTCTTGCACTGGCCCTGTGATCGACTGGCGCCCCGTCCAGGGTGTAATCTGCCTTGCACTCGTTGCTTGCCGGGTAGGCTCCGGCTTCCCGTGACATCATATGGTATTGTAGCTCCCTTAGTGCGTGCTCCATTTTCTTGCAATCGCTCGCTACCTGACTTCCTAGCTTGTTCCCTGGTTTATGGTTTTTGTCTTTGTGATTCGGTTTGGTAACTCTCGGTATTTACTGGCTTCTCGTCTAAAGATTTGTTCTTTTGTTGCGGATCCACCTAAGGTTTTCTTTTGAGCCCTGCACAGGGTCTATACCTCCTCTTCTGCTATTAGTGACACTCATGAGGTGTAAGCACTTAGAGCATTATCGGCTGTAACAAGATGGACAGATTTTTAATGGACGCTGTGGCAGAATGAACAAATTCATTAACCAAAAAGTAGGAACCCACCACACTTCGCCCTAGCTAGTGTCTTGTTTTCCCTTATTCACAAATACAGAACTTGATATTTAAATTAAATGCTTTTCCATTGATGGTGTACTTCTTCTTCCATTCCACTTCATGCACCATAAAATATGGTTCACAAGGACTCATGCCACCTGAGAATGCTATGTGTTTGAGGATGTGTATAGAGTTATTAGATCTAGTGAGATTTGGTTTCACCCGCCTGTCTGATGTCCAGCGCGACAGGAGGCTGGGACCCCCTGCAGGACGAGGGGAGACCAAGGGGCAGCTGCCCAGGTGGAGGCCTGGGTGGAGGAGGAATTTAGGAAACAAAATGCAAACAAAAAGAGAAGCGTTTGCTTAAGACGTGTCTAGCTTTGAGAAGTAACATCAGAAAGGGTTCTGATTTAGAACAGCTGGGATCACAGTGGCATGGTTAGTATTGTCTCTCTAGAACTTAAGTTATGAACTTCCATTTTTTAAGACAATGGAGTAACTGTGGGCGTCATTGAGCTAGCTGTAATACATCTCAGAGTTGACAAAGGTTTTGGGGGATGTAGTGGCATTTCAATATTGAAAGTAGCCAATCTGTCAAACAAAATTAAGAAATAACACCCCCCCCCCCCCTCAGGTCTCCGGTGTTGTATTGTATCTTGTGATGACAAACATGCATTACAAAACATAAGATGCAGTAAAATGCAGCCATCGTATGTGATTGACATACTTCTTGTCTGTACAGCTTCAATTTCCTATTTAATAAAATGAAGTGGTTCAGGAATGGTATCAACACCTTGTGAAGGTGTTTAACCCCAGGGCTTTAAAATGTGGGGGAAATGGCAAAGGGTGAGTTGAATATAATATTTAAAGTTTGAGATGTTTCATAGGACAGAAATGCACTTGCTGCTAACTCCATTAGGGGAGACCTGTCAAGAATGTGTGGGCCAGGCAAAAGGAATTTTGTGCTGCTTTTCTTTACTCCCAGTGCATGGCCATGACTCACAAGGACATGGCATTCCCAGTTGTTGTTGCCACCCATTGCCATTCAAGCTGAGTCCAGATCTTACTCCTAACCTCAAACGCCTGCAAGCAAAGGGCAGTCTCATTAGGAAATTAATTAGACTTTTATTATCATTTCCTGGCGCATTTGCTTTTCGTCTACAGGAGAAGTTCACAGCAGCCCCCCTGCCTTGCCTGTTTAATGTTAACTATTTAGTCACGTCAATCACTGAATTATTGTGACTAAAGGAATATTCTGTGTCTTTCTCGAGGGCTGGGCCTCTGGAATGTTTACTGAGTTGCAGACAGTAACTTGGACAAATTCCTTTCCCCGCTGTCACAAGTTAATTTTGATGGGCATGGGGAGAAAAGAGGCCAGCCCAGCTGATCTCCTGTGTCCATAAAAAGCAAGTGTAGCACATGTATCAGTGAACCCGTTGAATGTCACTGACTTCACTGAAAAAAAACATGTTATGGACCAATACCAATATGAAATACTATTTTCCAAATTTTTTTTTTTACTAAATGGTGTTTTTAAACAAAAGTTTAAAATTAGGACAAATTTCTAATCTTGCCCACTTTGTCTCTTGTTCTTTAATTTGACCTTCTGAGCCCCCTCCTTTGCGCTTCGTTCTTGCACCCCTTCCTCCGCCCCATCTTCACCCCCAGAGCGGCTCCCTGGCTCATTCCTTGTGAAGAGAGAGGGGGCCTTGTCAGCCTTGTCCCTCAGCAAGGCTGCTTTGCGGCTCTTCCTGTCTCATGGCGATGACGATATTTATTTTCACTTGACTACCTCCATCCGATGAGCGCTTTTTGTTAGTAATTCATGTACTGTAATTTTGGTTAAGGCCTTCTATAAATTGCCCAAATCAAATGTGATTTGAATGCAATTGATTTGTTTGGTTGCTGCATTTCCTCCTTTACATAACTGACCTACAAATAACCTGATGAATATGAGCAAAACCTGGTGGAAGTAAATTGGTCTCCTTTGAAGTATCAATCACAAGCACTCAAGCAGAATTCAGGTGGTTTGCCAGTAGGAAAATACATTTTGCATCTCACCACAGAGGGAGGAAACTGAAAGGTACAGGGTAAGAGAATAAACTATTTCCACTTAATTTAACCTCTACTTCCCTGAAACTACTCTCACAAATCTCACTACTTCTAAGAAAGAGAAAAACAGTGTCAATCCCATCATAAATTGCAATAAATTGCATGTCCGCTTCAGCTCCATGTCTGCTCCCTGTGTGGGTACCCAGAATAAAAATCGATTTGTTAATTGTATGTGGCAGGATGCACAAAAAAAAGAGGGAAATGATTCAGTATATAAAGAGGGCAAAAGACAGCTCAATTACGTAGGAAGAAAGCCCTGCAATTGAACATAGCCTCTATGCAAATAAAACATACAGTATGTGTAGTACAATACAATCTGTGTAAACCTCCACAGGGTGGTTGCTCAGAGTGTGATTTGAAATCCCACCTCAGCACAAGAATATATCCCTGCTTGGCTTGGGCTACAGTGGCACACGGCTGTATGTGGCAGAATGTCTGAATCTAAGTGCTGACAGACAGGAGCAGGTGCAGCAGCACAGGCCGACATCAGAGCTCTGACCCCACAGGTCTATTAATCTAGCTCTAATGGCTGCCAGATAGAACAGGGTTAATTAAGGAACTTCCAAGGCACACAGAATGTGCTTCAGGTGAAAAGGTGAGGAAGGAAATTTGCTGACGCAGTACAATCGGAAGCAGCTGTCCCTTCAGCTTTGAAATGGAACAGCGCTAGCCTGTATAAGTATTATCGAGTACTATTTTGGAAACATTTCATGTGTGTGTGCGCGCCACTGTTTAAACAGTATTAAGTTCAAGTGGTGTATTATCGTTACAAAGGGCACAGGCCTTTAAACAACCTTTGCAGTTCCTGGCCTCCAAAAATATTTTAACAAACTAATGGCTCAACATAAAAAAAGCTCATTTTGTGTAATGTGGGTGTGTGTTGTGTGCTTAGTCAACTTAATTTGTATTTAGAAATTATATTATACTGTGTCTGATTTGCAAAATGAGAACTTCCTGCCATAAGGCTTCAATGTCATATTATCAATTTAACTTTTCCAACGTTATTTTAAAGTTTGGAAACAGCTAAAAATTATTCTAGTTCATTTTACACAGAATGGATGCAATTTTGCATGTTCTATTTTTTGTCTGAAGTTAAAGAAACAATTAGTGTTTTACAGTTCTTTATAATTTAATCTTTAATCTTTACCACCTTTTGCGTGTCGCACTTGTGCTTTGCATTTAAGGCTCACATATGCCAAACTATTTTATCTGCAACACAAAATATCATCTCACTCTGGCTTCTGATACACCTTTGTGAGCTGCAGTAAGTATACCAAAACTAAAACCCAGGAAGCATTACTATAGCCCATACAGCCCATTCATTCTGTTTCACTTTTTATCCATCTTCAGGCTTGATTGCTGTTACTCCATGGCTGTGATGTCGCACAAGTGACAAAAACAATTGAGTTGCACTTAGAAAAAGCAATTACAAACCCTGACCCAGAGTGTCTTCTAAAATGGATATGTTGGTTTAATCATGAGACGATCTCAGTGAGTTTTAACAACAAACACCGAACTGGAGCACCAGAGAAAATCATCTCCGGGTACAGAAACATATTTTAATTTTCCATTTACTCATCACAGGAGGTTCAGTTCTGCAAAACTCTCGCTCAAACACAAAGGACCTTACATTTCCACATTATTCTAAACGTGTTCAACTCATCTACCATCAGGATGGCATTCTGTGCCGAAAGCTCTGATTAAATTGGTACGTTGCTGCTGTACGAATCGGCTGTTGTTAAGAAAGGGACTTTTACTCCCTGAGGACTTTTATACACAAGAAATGATGACTTGTGAAATATGATGTGGTCTGTGTAGTTGGAGATGGGTGAGGTTTGTTGCACCCTCTCAGTACACATGCCACAGATGGCCTGTAACCAGACCAAAATAATCTCTCAAAATGGGGATTCAAAACTTTTAAGCTCCTTTTTAATATGATAGGTCTTTTTCATTCTCAAAGGAAAAAACAGGGTCATCTTTAAAGCGCCCATCGTTTACTTAAATGGAAAGGCAATGCATTCCCACTGTAGACCAGCCAATCATTAAACTTCTATACGTTTTTAGAAGAGATTGTTTATGAAAAGCAAACATCTACTGAACTGTGGATCAGCGGTACATAAGAAATAGATTCGGGGGAATACCTTTGCTGCTTTTCATTCTGAAGGCTATTTTTAAGGTTACCATGGAAGATATTGGCATGTTTGACATTTACATGCAGTAGATCACTCTTTATATCCTGAGCGAGGTACTTCCTTCAAACTGTTCCGGTCCAGCCAGTTGTACGAACAGGAACCAGCATTGCTAAGGGTTGGCTGAACGAGGGACTGATGTCTCATCCCGGGAGGGGAATCTTGTGCTCTGTGATCACTTCATGCCTAGACATTTAGCCCAGTGAGCTGCTGTGTGTTGCTTGACTGGAATTGACTGGAAACCTGCCTACCTCAGTCTTTCAGAAAGAAACCCCTCTTACTTGTTAAATGAATCAATCATCCAGCACCCTAGGGGGGAAGGGGTTGTCAGATTTACAAGAACTATCGATAATCACAAAGGTTTCATATTACCTCATTCCTTTGCATATACCTTTTCCAAACACTGTATTTGAGTTTACACAAATGGTTTTTTAATTTATTGTACAATCATTTTTATTAATAACTTAAAAACAAACAGACCACAGTACATATAAAGTAACTCTTTAAAGTAGAGCTTTGCATTACTTCCGCTTGTTTGACAAGATTTTCAATCTTCATTTCAACAAACAATGGTTTGTCTCACTTTCCATCAAGCACCGGATCATGATCAACCACTATTTTATCAGTAACTCTTCCAGCTGATCCTGTTTGGCCAGGGACAGGGCTCTTTAATCAAGAGGTGCATCCCTGACCCAGCTCCAGCCAGTTTATAGTTTTCTCTCTCATCACACATTGAAACCACTGGTACAGCTGGCTACTCTCCCCTCCCCAACTACTACAGCTCCCATTCACTCTCGCCTAAAAGCCGGGAGTCTAGACCCTCTGAAACCCTTTTCCTCCCAGCTTTTCTCATAAGCCTCTTAATTAGCCCAGAGGCCAGACTAATTCCACACAGAGCCTATCCTGTCAGGTCCTTTCCCTCTTGCGGAACCTCATTCCCTCTGTATATCAATTACACAGACCAGGTGTGCCTTGCTCCACAATCCAACCCCCCACCTCCTCCCCAATCAGCAGGTGGTTCTTTCTCAATGTCACCTCTTGCTTCCTCACAAATACATTTGGTACATGTTACAGACACTACCCTCAAGCAGGGTGGCCCCCAGAGTCTGCAGGCACAAGAGGACATGATGTATCAATACCCAATGGCCAGGAGAAGCAAAGTCCAGGAGGCGATATGGTTTGCTTTTTCAGGCCAAAAGGAAAACACTAAAAAACACAGCTAGCACCTTGCACACCCTATGTATACACAACAAGCTTATTTGTATCAATGTGATAATGTGAAATTCTAAACCCTTTACCAACTAACCGATAATTACACAATGAATCCCCACTGTGGCTATTTACAAAGATTAGAGGATGAATAGCAGCCTCTAGTGGTAGGTCAACTGTAACTGCAGCCCCTTCTTAAGCCGGCCTTCCACAATACTGAACCTATTTAAGGATAAGTAAAATATTATTTGTAATATAAGTAATCCGAATTAATTTAAAGGGAATTTCACGAGGAATGACAACACCCAAGATGAAAGCGTCATGGAGCGAAATTGTGGCTTAACCCACTTGGCTGAGGGCTGACCTCCCGGCCATAGGCCAAGGAGACCAGGACCCTGGGGTAGCCTGGGGTGACCAAGGGGTAGCTGCAGAGGAGGAGATGGGGTGGAGGTGGGATGCAAGAGACAGAGATAGGGATCTCGTAGGTATTTATATGATTGCGATTGCTAATTACTGACAGCTGAGTCTGATTTACCTTGGTTGTTGTCATCCCTCCCAAACTTTTGTTATAAACTCCATAAATCCTGGACCTGTTATCAGAATTGATTTAAAAAAAGGACTTAGGAATTGACTTTGGAATGCATAAAAAGGGAATCTTTCCTATGATAGTTAGCAAGTGTAAAGTGTGTGATTACAGTACACTTCTTGGTGAGAGAACATCTTGGCCTTGGAAAAGATTGAAGACCTAAAATCACTGATACAGTTTGTGACACCTCTGTAGCGCCGTATGGGTGACACACAATGTTTTCGGTTTTGATGTGAACACCACCATGGCCCTCTTTCTGCTATAGCCATTGAAAGATACAGTTGTGTTGCCGCCCCTTTTAAAACATTTTGTGCACAGCCTCATGGCCAATCTAGTCAAAGGTAAAAACCATTTGGCCTGGCAACACGATATTTATAGGATTGGACAGTATTATGCTTTGGTCCTTGTGTGTGGCACTGATGCAAGCCCAGTTTAAATACTATGATTGCTGTTTTGCGATCAGCTGGATTATTGCTTGTTGGAGTTTCATTGTGTGATGGAATATGGCTTGCCACAATTTACTTTTCCCTCACTGCAGTATTATTGCACAGACAATCAAGCTTTGTTTGTTGAAAGATGAAAGAATTTCCTTGGATCTCTAAACGGATAGAGGAGCCGGCAGATTCTCTTTTATGTAGCAAAAAGTCTCATAGCAAATTGTGCCTGTTTGTGAGTCTCCCATAAAAGTACCTTTCTTCTGCCATTGGACACAAGAAACTAAAACTGTTCTTAAAAGATTGTGAGGGTGACTAACTGGAACCAGCACTAACAATAGAACAGAAAATGCTTGTCTTGGGGGAAATCTCAGAAATATTTATAATCAGATCTGCAAAACTTTCACAGTGTTTATAAGCTTCATTTTGAATGACTTAAGCTCTTCTTTTTCCTCTCTTTGTTAAAAAAAATGTAGATTCACATAGATGAAAAGGAACCTTTTCTTTTTCACTAATCATATCTTTCCTTTATTTTCTTACTTATTCCTTTTCCATTCTTTATTTTGTCATATATTTTATTTTTGGTTGTAAATTCTATCCTTCCAATTAAGCTACTGATTGCTTTCATTGATTTAGATATACAGTATTAGTGACAGTGTTAGATTTGTTTTCCAATTACAGTATGTCTCTCATTTGTGTGCGGTCAATACCTAATGTACACGTGCTAATAATGGGATGAAAAGCACATATGCCCAGTACATCATAACATTGCTGGATTGGTGGGTTTTGTTCACATCATATGGGCTATATAAACCCACCTGTGCTCTGGGCAAGACAAAGAAGAAGACAAGGGAAATAGCAGAAGACGAGACTACAGCCAGAGGGCACTGACTGAGGACCTAGAGGGACACCATGAACAACCTCTTCTGCTCTACAGAAAAAAAGGGTGATATCTCATTCTGTGGGCAAGCAGGCACTAAATGTTATGAATTTCAATACTTTTTGAGTAATTATATTTTTTTCGATAGTTAAAAAAGTATTTTTTTTTACTCTGTCTTGGGCCTCTGCCCTCTCCTTCAAATACAGAGAAGAGAAATTAATCTTAAGAAAGGGAACGTAAACTGTCAAGTTAAATTTTAATGTCACCCCCCAAAATTATCTTGTTTTACTTCAGGTTCAAAGTAAATACTATATATTCCACAACCAAAACCAGAAAAGTCAGAACTACACTAATAAAAAGGACAAAAAACAATTAAAAATAAAATAATTCTGATGAAGTATGATTATTGCTGTGCATATACAGCACCACTTAGTGAGACATTTGAAAAGATAAACAAACCCGTTTGATAGTTATTACTAGTTAAATCAGTTTTAAGCAGTTTAAATATTTTGGTTTATGAGTCATAAACCTGCTTTAAAAATATTAATCAGTTCTGTATGGTTATTAACAAATCACTGCATGTTACATTTGCATGGCAAATTCAGGAGACTAGGAAATGAATACTGTTACACTTCACCAGAAATTAAACTACTCCCACAAAGTGCATGTATAAACAAGTTCTGAGCAGCCTCTTACCCAGAAATGAAGCACAGCTCTTCAAAAATATTTCAGCATTGACACCATTACACTTTCCTTTAATTATTTCCTTAACCAAATAGCTCAGTATACTGACTTTTGTAATTGCTACAGTAGTTACTAATTGGAACCCTGTCATTCTAAAAGATTACACTGCTAAACATTTGATTTACGTCGTTAGTAATACTTCAGGTGTATAAAGTACACATTCAGTATGGACTTGTTCACTTTATGAATCCCAATTTGATCAGACAATGGAATATCACATGCATAAATTGGGGACAACTTCCTTGTTTGACTGAACACGTCTTCACTATAGCTGAAAACACAATAATTTAATAGCATTAATACCAAACCAAAAGACTTCTGGCTCTGAAGGAGATACAAAAACACACAACAATAAAATTAATTTCATACATTCAAAATGCCAGCCAGCATACTATTTTAAATTCCAGATTATAATCCATTTTGGACTTAAATCTGTACATATAGTACACTACCAATTACGTTTTTCAAAGCCTCTCTTTTCCTTGTGTTTCCAGTTAATGGGATTAATCAATGACAGAAGGCAGCATTGCACATGAAAGAAAATAATGAAAGGATATCTCTGGGATATACAAGTGCCACTCTTGACTGGGCTTGTAACTAGGAGTGGATTTCCTGTAAAGAAGGCTTTGTAATGTGAATTATTGTAAGAACTGTTTTGAAATATCATACCTTATACTACCCACATGCAGTTTTCTCTGAATAACTCATATTTGTTTTCACGGCAGATAGTGACAAAGAACTATCTACAGTATCTTAAAATGACTTTTGTTTCATAAAATACTGTAAACTTTCCAACTGTAAGATCCATGTGGAAGAAATCATTCTCCAACAAAGCTTACTGAATTAAAAATATAATTACTCTGAAACTATTATAATTAAAGATGGTATTAACAATAAAATATTAGTAATAACTGCAGATCAACACGTCCACTGTAAGCAGCATGTGAGAAGGTGTTTGTGATTGTTTCTTTTTCATACTGCTAATGAGAACCTTTTCTTTCTTTGGGGAGCTACCTGCACAATCTCTGAGAATCTCATGAAATTCTGGGATACCCCTGTTTTGGGTAATCTGTGATTTGTGGGTGCTTAAGGTTAAGGGTTAACCACAGCTCTTTTTACAGAGCAGTACCACAAGAAAGAAATGATTGAAGGAATAGATTCCATATTCCTCACTGAAACAGCACCATTTTTCAATAAAACCAAAATATATTGAATCGGTCAGGGTTTTTTGCATTTCAATTCTGGCTTAAGCAAATAAAAACACATAAAAGGACTTGTTTGACTTGCTGGTTCCTTCAGCCTGGCCCACTTTCCATCTGGCAAATTACTATTTTACAAATTAAAAGACCAGAACAATCATTGTGATCGTTCCAGAATCCGACTTCAGAAAATTTTGGGATTTAAGGACAAATAGGTGTGAGGCAATGTGTTTTGATCTCTTGGTCATTTAATTTTTCAGACACTGTATTGCTGCACAATGAAGGATGCAGTATATAACTCTATCTAGTACCCTTAATTAGAAGTACATTCTTATAATCTGTAGATCAATAGATTTGGCTGCAATAACAGGTCTCCCTAATGACAGGTTTAGCAGTGTTATCAAGATGGCTTATCGACATGCTCACAGAAACAGCTGCCTTTTGAACACAGATGTCATCAGCAACCAGGAAATGGTATGTGTATGTAGTACTTCACTTCCAAACACGGAGGCAGAAATTCTAAGGCCGGTGATTGCTGGCTTGTTGCCTGAAGTAGAGGTAAGGTCTAAGAGGAAAATGCAGAGGAAGAACTGCAGTTCAGAGAGGCCCAAAGGATATCAGGAGAAAAAAACAAAAACAAAAAAAAACAATCAAGGAATGATCTTCCAAATGCTACTTACACTGTTTGTGTAGAGTAAATGATCAAACGAAACCAGGGTCTGGTGCTGCTCTAAGTGCTAACAAATATGAGACTCTCACAGCAGCTGTTGTGCACTATTTTAGTCGAAGGATAACCGGAGCAATTTTTCTGACAAGGGTCTCTTTTCACACTTGGGGTTTTGAGAGTTCTAAATTAAGTCATCTTCTGCCATCATGGCAAATGATCTTTCACATGGTGGAAAAAAAATTCAACAAGTTTACTTAGTTTGTATCACATTTATTAAAGAAGACAGAAAAAGACTTCGGCTTGGATGAAAAAGTCTGAAGAGTAGTGAGATTAGGAAAAGTGTGCTTTAATTATGGAAAACCGAAAGAGGGCAATCCTCTTTCGAGACACCCCTTTGACTTATAGAAGTGCTGGGGCTCATTCTAAATTAACAGCTGTATAGTTACTTTTGAAATGCATTGAAAGGTTGTTAGAGACTTGTCTGGAAGCCAGTGACCGGCCATAAAAGACTTGACCAGAATTTGATCTGTATCATCATATTAGGTTCAGTGCCAATGGATCTCATCTGTTTAGAAAGAAAAGGATCTGTCACATCTGATAAAATAAGCACATCCACTGAACAGCACAGTGCGTATTATGTATATTATTTTAGACGTTTTGACAAAGAAATTAAAAAAAGAACCAAAATCAATAATTACAAACAAGGAAACAAAAAACACAAGCAGTCAGACAATGAACCGCAAGCACAGACTTGCCTATGCCATTTAATAATGTTCTTGTTGGAGTAAGAATAAAGTCAAAATTTGCGATAGAACCACAATAATGACTTGATGTATAAAACAGTCAAGGATAAGTACTATACAAAGTACATTCTTTTTCAAAACATTCAAGAAAGAGACCCCAGATCCTATGGAATTGCTCCAGAGTAACTGTCCTATAGCAGAAAATGCTCTACATTGTAATTAAGGACATCATCTCATCGAGACAGCTCTCGAAACAGAGTATGATGGCACTTTTCCATTCTTTATGCATATTTTTTTGGCCACAACCATGCTAAACATCCAGTGCTGATTGTTCTGTCTTTAGTGAGTTTCATTGTCTCTGAAACACTTAAGAGTGCTAATTCAGGACTTGTGTATATGTTCTTTCTAAACACTTTTAAGTACCACTGAAATATTTCTACCTACAATTTAGATGATCTAGAACACAGCCAGATGTGTGTAAGTGTGCCATCAGAAGACCTGCACCTGTTGCAAAAAGAAGAGACTGAGGGATCTATATTGTTCAATTTTGTTTCACTCGATAACTGACCTTGTATTGAAATATTTGGTGTCTAGCATTAGTAGAGCACATGTGAATATTGCTCAAGCCCTCTTCCTCATTAGAAATTTCAGTATTGAGGTACACGCACCCAGCAAATTTCAGTAGATTAATAGACACTTCCATATGATAAGAAAAAAAGGACACAAACTGTCAAATCGAGCTGGGAGGCCGTTGCACAAAGGTCATAGAATAGATTGGCTCTGGGAGGATTTTCAAATTGAGGTGTTTTGCACAACAAAGTGCCTGACGAAGACAGAGTGTAACGAAGCGTAGTTCTGGACCCTATGCAGACGGTATGATCCGGAAGTAAGTGGAGAAGGACGACGGTGAGGAGACGACGAGGATCAGGAGGGGTTGACAGACAGGGGGGCATGACGACGGTGAGCTGGTGCTTGGGGAGGGGCGTAGCCAGGGCGAACAAGTCCAAGGAGTCCAGGGGGGAAATCCTGGGCAAAGTCCAAAAGTCCAAACGGGGTGATCCAGCCGAGACATGACATAACAGAGTTAAAAACCGGAACGGGATCCGGTGCAGGGACAGGGAATAAAAACGGGATGACGAGGCCAGGCGCTCTGAGACCCGGACTCAGCTGGGTCAGGACGCTGATAAGAGACCTATGCCCTCAAGCCGCGGGCATAGGGCAACTTGATGTAGGCGGGCCTCCAGGCCTCCGTCTTCCAATGCAGAGCCAGGAGTAGCGAGAACGCCCGGCTTACATAAGGAGGGGCAGGATTGGGGGCAGGTGCACGGAAACGCCCTTAAGAGGAGGTATTACGATCGTGACAGGGTGTTTGTGGTTGGTCAAATATTTAAGCCTTTTAACAGATTAAATAATGCAAATACAACATTTATATATTATGCAAAGGAACAAGTAAAGGTGTATTCCATACTGAAAAGAGAAGAGAAGAAACACAACGTTTCGGCTGTGGAGCCTTCTTCACCCGAGGTCTACACATGCTGACGCAGCTACCTACTTGAACTATTTATATATTATATTAATATTATATGAAATATTATACTATACAGTATAAAGTATATAAATGCCATATATTATATATAGTATATCATGTATTAACTCTTAAACAGCTGCATTTGTTGACATTTATAACAATGAATAAATGATTATTGCTTTTAAGGCAAACTTTTTGTGAGTGTGAATTTGTTTTTAACCCTTCATTGTGGCTGTCCACTGAACAAGACTTTACCCAGAGAAATATTTGAGATATTTGTGTGGCACTGAAATAAAGTCTCCAAACTTACAATCTGCTATTTTCAGAAAGAAAGCAAATTTCTAATATACTCTATTTGAACGTCATACATATCTTTTATTTTTTCTAATCTCATTCAGGACATTAACTGCTGCCCAGGATGGGCTCAATACTCCACTTCACTACATCACAGATATTTTTCCTCTGTTTTATTTATGTAAAATGTTTTAAATTTGAGCAATTTGGACATTTATTTCTAGTATAACACATTTTCAGAGGTATTTTTGAAAAATTCCTCACATTGAGACTCATTCTACCAACATTACAATGTAATTAATTAAGGTGCCATTTTAAGCATTAAACACTTACATTATTAATGCATATGTAATGTTACTTCTTTTATAAGTTCTGTAAGTGGAGATAATGCATGTTCAGTTGATTGTTAATGTGATTTTTCTCTCACTATTGCCTTTCTGGAATGACACCCCAACCTCCTAATTGTGTTTTCACTTAACAGAGGAGGCCTCTCAGGTCTTGGTTCCTGGGCTTAAGTCTGGAATTCTGTGTGGAATTTGCATGTTCTCTCAATGGATTATTCAAAAACATGCTGTCTAGGTTAATTGATGTCTGTTAATATTCACTGTGTCCTGCATTCGATGGGTGTTCTGTCTGGGGTGTGGTCTGGCCATGGGCCCTAAGCTTCCTTGCTCCAGGTTGCTGTGACTCTAACAGGGAAGTGCTTTCTAACAATAGATGGATGAATAGGAAAAGAGTATCTCTGGGAAGTCCCATTTGATCATGAATGAGGAAACAGTCAGGGAAAATATTTGACTATGACAGAGGTCTGGGCATGTTATAGTCTAAAAGACAAGAAGAAAGACTAAAAACTACATGAGAAGAAAATGCTGAGGTTAGCAGCCTCTGTGTGGACACAGAGGCTGAGTGAAAACAAGCATTCCAGTCTGTGTATATCTATGGCAGTTTAGTGGTGTAGTTTAGTAGCTCGCACATTTGTATGGTAGAAAGCACAGTTGCTTGTCGAAATGGATTTACTCTGCGGTCATCACGATGACTATAGTGGTGACTGGAACTTCATTTTCTTTCAAACGACATAACATGTGTGTTCATATCAAACATCTGACCCCGGGCTTAGCTTAGTTAAAAGGATTTCATTGTTTATCGATCTGGCAACTTAATAACATGAAAGGCTTTAAACATACAAGTTATTGATTACTGGGTATAGATTATTTTAGAGGATGTCACAAGGAAAGTAGGAATTTTGCTTCTTTGCTTTAATTTGTTATTTATTTTTGTGTACTTTTGTGTGTAGCACTTACACACTTTTCTAAGACATCATTGTGAAATATCCTGTATCACACCATGAACATCTCAGCTTGTTTTTCTTCATGCCACAGCTGGTGGTGATCCAAACCAGAGACACTTGAAGTGATTCAGTCATTCTGAGGTCACAGCAGGTCGGGACCGAGAACTAAATTAAAGAGACGCTCCTCCCTGTTTACAGAATCACCCTCATCACTGGAATTTATTTAAGTGATTCTATTAGAAGGGATTGTTTTCAGAAAAAAATGGTCAGTCCCTGCATCAGAGGAAACCAAAAGTACACTATACAATATACAGAATAACACAATTATATTATTTTTCAGATGACAATTATTTAAAAAAAGTATTCAAGACAAAAACAAACTGTTTCACCTGCATTTCTGTAAGTAGGCATTTGTCCGTTCAAGAAAACTCTTTTTTTTTGTTCCTGATTAACTCCATTTTAATGGCCTGAAAAGAATTTGCATATTTTCATAAGAGCAAAAACATAGGAGGACGTACTTGTGATGTAAGCGTAGGGGTATACTTAATTTCCTCTATTTTAACTTATTGTGCTGAGCCTAGCTTTCCCCTGGTGTGTGTTCAGATCTGCAAAGTCCAACTTCAATGTCTACAGGCTGCCATGATATTTAGTCCCAAAGGTGTGTGTAGAATGGTCGCCTCTCAAATACAGGTTTGTTACTTGGCAGGGCTGATCCAGTAGGCGCAAGGCGCCGACAGACACATCTTCCTGGATACCTTGAGAAGGTGTGGTGGCACAAGTGCTTTCAGACCCAAATCTGCATCGACCCATTTTCACCCAGGGTGCCTGAAAGCATTGCAAGGGAAACCGTAAATCAGCTCCCACTCATCCATCGTGGTCACATAACATGAACCAAAATGAAGGGGGGCCAGACTCATGCCCCCCATATTGATGACATGAAGGGCAACAGGGGACACAGCCCTGTAGTAACTCACCAGTGCCACAGTCATCATCAGGACTAATAACCCTGACATGAGGGGTTCGTGTTGGTTTTTTGCCATTGCTACTAAGACACTTTGACTTTTTAAATGTATCCAAGAACCCACATCAAGGAGACAATCTGAGCCGACGAGAAATTATTAGTTTTATCCTCAGGGAATTCACGACTGCCGTCAAAGCAAAGAGCAATCCAACGGCGTTTGGAGAAAAAATTAACGGCAGAACAGCCAGATGCATTTCTTAAACCAGACTTGTATGTGTAGGCTTAGCATAGCAACAATACAAGCTCAGGTCTCTAAATTGGCTACCTGATTTTATTCCTGTGATTTATTTAAACAGGCTACAACAGGAGCACCCTAGAGCTTGAGGTGAACTTAATAATCTGCTTTTCTTTTCATCGTTCATTGTTCTCTGTCCTGAAATAAAATTTAACAAGTCAAAATATGTCTGAGAAACAAAGGATCCATCATTATAGATTTCACATATTCAGTAAAGTGCTAGCATGTACACAATAGATATGCACACTTTATTACAATGTAGTACACTAAATCAGCATTTAGCAAATCCATTCTTGCTATGAATATTGAAGCAAATGGCATCAACAATTATATGTATCTGGTGCAATTAATATCATGACCTGAAGACCTGGTGACAGAAATAAAAGGGAAGATTAAAATGGAACGAAGGGCCTTGAAAAAATGATTCTTTGTGCCTTGAAAGGGAGGGACTTGGATGACTGTGTACTGCTCACATTAACATAGGGATGTGAAACTTAGGCCCTGAATGCAAAAATGATCCAGATATTCCAGATGGCGGGGATGCAGCTCAGGAAGATGTGTGCCTGGAATAACAAGAAGGGATGGGAACAAGGAAGAGTAAAAAGTGAAAGGGATTGGGAACAAGCAGGAGTCTATGACTCCTAAAAATCCGATGGGCTCAGACACAGTGCAAGTGTTGGACCGAGGTGATCCAGAAAAAAAAAAAGCACACGCAGGTGTCGCACAGACACATAAAACATCCCGAAGGAATCCCTTTAAAAACTTTTGAATCAGCTCAGATTTAGTGGGGCTATTTAAAGTAGCAGTAAATATTATATTGCCCATGAAGTTATGCTCAGCACGGAAAGAGGAGCCACATACTACATGCATCTTAGCAACAGTTTGAAAAAACACATTGCGGATGATATCCTTTCACTGCTTACAAGCCTTAATCCAATTTTAGAACCACACTACAGTACAGTTTTGGTAGGTAGTGTGGGTTTCTTGCTCTGCTCCTAAAGGAGTTTAAAATTACAGGCTTGAATCTGTGGGGCTTTATGCCTGCCTCCGTGTCACGCTCCAGGTGGCTGCGTTTTAGATCATTTTTAAGATGAAGATAAGCGATAAGCATTTCATCATTTCGTCACTTACATACAGTATATGTAAACCGTTCAGACACCAGGGGGATAGTAGAGGTCTGTTGAGCAATCTTTGCATTTTCAAAACAACAGACAATAAACAAGTTGTAACTGATATTGTGGTGGCCTTTTATCTGCTCTCTTTCTGGCTCCTGTTTATCAGTTAAATCTTCACTTTTTCATCACTTGCCTGTATATATGAGTATAGAAAGATTTTCTTGCTGTTATCATTGCAGGATTATTTAGTATCGGACTGAGGTGCCTCACTATCATTACCTGACTGGAGATTAATGACACAGAGTTTAATATCCTTGTCATTTTCCCTCACTTATCATAACAACAATAATGGCCCCTTGATGACGATACTGTACCAATGCCACTACTAAGAAATAAGAACAGAAATGTACTGAATACAATACCATGGTAGACTAAAAAAAACATCAGATTGGTTCGTGTATAATCTCAGTTGGAGAGCTAAAGTTAGACGTTCTGTTTTTAGTGGGATGCAGAAATGTCACGTGAAGGATCCCTGAATATCACTCCAAATCAGCCCGCTCACTGATCAGCTACAATGCAAACCCAACTCCTGCTCCTGCAAGGGGATCCTCAGATTGTAATCCTTGAATGATTTTCATGTGGCAGGCCTAGCTGTCTGATCAAAAAAGGGAGAGAGAGAGGCAGGGTGGGGGGCATTTTCTCTCGCTATTAAAAATGAATCCCAGCTGTTGTTAGTTCACTAGTTCAAGTGCTGCATTCTCTGCTGCTCAAAATGCTAAAACTGCCACCTTATACTGCCGGCAATAATGGGTTATGGTTGCCACAGTAACAAGTGTGAATGCCTATTGTCTCAGTGGCACACATTTGCTGTATCTACCTGAAGTAGAGTTCACTTAAAAGGCAGCAGTGTATATTTATAATGGGTGGTCCATAAATTGAACTGAATCAGCTCCAGTATTCTGTGTATGAAAAGCTAGCCAGCAGGTATAATTAATGTGCTGTTGTTATAATAGTAGCAGATATTTCATACAGCTACTGACAACACCGTGCTTCGGACTAGAGTGATCTTATATCATAAATCACTGTCTGCTGACTTTCCAATCTCTACACTTCTGTAATAACATTTTAATTTATTATTTTTAAGAATCTCAGCAACAAATACATATATAAGTATAGAAATTAAAGGGAAACAATTGTTTTGCCCTTTTTGTTCATGTTGTAAAACATAGAGTACATAACCAAGTCTGGCTTAGTTTCCCTTCACCCAGATCAAGCACAATAGTATCATCTCCTCTGTCCTCGCCACAGAAACTTCATCAGTCTTTAAAACAACGTACAACATATAGTAAAGAATACAGTATATCAAGAAAATGTAGGACTGTCCATGTTTCCATAATCGTTCTGACAGACAGTGCACATTAAAAGCAAAATTCTTTAATACTTTCTGAATTTTTTTCTGATTTTCATGTCATTGCACATTAATAAGCTGAACACATTAAAATATGCATAAATGTTTGGCAAGCTATGGAGACTTTCAAATACAATATCTTTAATGCGTACTGACTTGGTTGAGATGCCTCCCACTTTACACACTGCTTGCTAATGAGAGTGTTTGGAGCTCGGTTTAATTATGCCACGGATTAGTTCCTGGCATAATTATTGATCCAATTATTGAGCTGAATATAAAGTGCTTCAAAAAATGAAAATGTAGTGTGTTGATGGAAATCATAAGCAATACTGAAAGTTGTTTTTGCTACTGTATTTACTTCAAAGGGGGGTGGGTTACTAATTTTGTATTGTTAATATAATTAATTCAAAGTGGGTGGGTTATTGTTTGCGTATTAATAAAATTAATTAAAAGGGGTGGGTTATTGATTGTGAGCTGTTAATTAATTAAGAGGGGGTGGGTTGTTGTGTATTGTTAATTTAATTAAAACGATTGGGTTATTCTTTAGGTATTATTCATAGAATTATTTAAAAAGATGTGAGTTATTGTTTGTGTATTGTAAGGGCTCTTTACAGAAATAATTGCTCCTTTTTGTGGTGGGAGTCTTGGCATCTGTCGCTTGCCAAGAGACAACGTTCTTATAATAACTGTGGCGCACAGGGCAGCCTGTAAAACTGGCGCACCTTAGCATGGGTATATTGTTGAAGTGAGAGCCTTTGTAGGGGTGATCTTTGTCTCCTCTTTTGAAGCACACATTTCCCACTATTGGTTTATCTTCTTATTCACACTGTGTCTAGATCTAAGGTGGGGACTGCTGGCCTGCGTTTGCCTAAACATTCCAATGAAGAACCTACTGAAACTTCTGGTTTCGTCACTGTTTCGTGGTCCCATTTTCACTTTGGAGCAGAGGAAGATGTGCACGACAATAGAATTCTAGGGAACAGTCAATATAGATTTAGAAAATGCATGCCTAACTTTCATGGAAGCCAATCATAATTGGCTGTGAGGTATAGCCAAGGATAATGATTAAATTTTCAGTAGGCATTTGATAAAATTCCTCACAAAGATTCATTTACAGAATCCAGGAGGCAGGTATTCAATGAAATGAATGTAGTTAGATTTAAAACTAGTGGATGCTGTAGAGTGCCACAGGACTCTAATAAAACCAGCGCTCTTCCTGATTTGTCAATAATCTAGGCTCTGGTAAAGTGAGTAAAACAAGTCATGTTTGAAAGTGATATTAAAAATATGATAGAAGCAGTTAATGATATTTAACAAGATTTAGATTGAACTCAGGACTGGGCAGATGGCATTTGATTATGTCAAGTGCAGGGTGTTACATGCAGGTTTTTATGTGGTCACAAACTTCTGAAGGGTTTCAGAGAGAGATGTGAATAAGAAGCTGTTTGCTCTGAAGACCGTAAGCAGCTTAGCTGTCCAGCTGTTAGCTAAGGCCTGAAGAAGTTCTCTAGCAGCTCAAATAAGAGCTCAGGCTTTTGTTTTGGTGTTTGGTTTGTAGTGTTTTTTATTTTCCCTCACTGCACTGTTAATAAAAGAGCCTTTTTTTTTCAGCTGTGTCTCTCTTATTCTGGACCCACCTATTTTAAACATCCTGTTACAACACGCCCAATAGGATGTCTTTGTGTACTACTCTTCATTTTTAAATAAAGGATTTGGTCTTAAATTTCAGACAGTATGTATCTGAGTAGTGAATGTATTTAGTTTGTCACAGATGAGGAGTGAAACCTCCGATTGTAGTGATATTTGTGGAGTATCACATTTGTGGAGTGTCATTTCTATCAGTGGTCTAGATGCTGCTAGACCAGGAGAATTTGCAAACACTGTAGAGACAAACCGTTGAAGAGAGCAAATAAAACACAAAAAAACTCAAGAGTGGATACACACCTGGAAGATGATGTAAATGAGCACAATATTACCTTCTTATAGAAACAAACTACGAATGGAAGATGGGAAACAGAACTCAAAGATGATACCTTCAAAAAAGACTGAGGTCTTTATATTGTTAATCATTTACCTCTTCAAGCTAATGTGAGGAAGCCATTAAAAAGGGAAAACAAAACATTAGGATATATAGTTAAAACTGTAGAATTCAAATCAAGGGATGTTAGGTTAGGTCCCCCCACAGTCCAAAGCTCTACTAGTAGATTAACTGGCTCTGGGAAGGTTGGCTCTGGTGTAAGTGTGTGTGTGTTTGTGTGTCTGTGGATCTGCCTTGCAAGGGGTTGGCGTCCCATCCAGGATTTATCCTGCCTTGTGCACACTTCTTTCCAGGATAGGCTCCGGCTCCTCCAGCAACCCTGTACTGAATAAAGCGGTTTAAAAGTGGATGGATACTGCTCCTCTGGAATAAGTCCATGTATTTCTAGGCACAAATGAATGTCTGTCTGACATGGTGCAGGAACTGAATCTTTTTAGTCTAGAAAGATTACAAGAGGACCTGATTCAAGTGTTGAAACTCCTCTGGTGCCTGCACAGTCAACCAAGCTGACTTCTTCAGACCCAAGAGAGAAACATGACCCAGAGCACAAAAATGGAAACTATGTGCAAATGACTATGAAACTGAGAATGCAAGGCACTTTTTTACACGAAGCAGTGTGGAGACTGGAAGAAACTACTCAGCTGTGCAGTTAAACCCCATACTCTGGGTTCCTGTGAGGTCCCTCCCCTCACACCTCACAAGAAGGCTTCACAGATGAAACGTTTTGTTTTCTCTCTTCTCTTTTCAGCATGGAATAAGCCTATTACTTGTTCCTTTGCTTACTCTGGGTTCTTTCAAGAAACATCTCTTGGTTGTAACCATTTTTGTGCTCTTAAACTGATTCTGCCACAGCCTGTTGCTATAAAATTATTCCTTATTCCTATAAATGAAATTCAGCACTAGCAGGAGGCAGGCTCTTCATTTTCTGTTTTATTTTCTGCATTTATTTTGTACTAGCAAGGGGACGGGTGATCATTAACACAGTTGTCCAGCTTTTTGTCACAATCATAAGGGTCACATTTTGTTCTGTTTATATGTTCAACATTTGAGTATTATTTTGGTTAGATAAATCCGGACTGAGGAAAGTTTATGGTTTGTCTTGCCATGCTGGTACTGATGCATGAAATGTCTGTGAGGAGTGCAGCTAAAATCCCTTTTATCAGATACAGAACAATCACCTGTAGCATGCCTTACAGAAACCTAGCTGATATGTTTTTTTTATAAGAACGTTACACCTCCACTATGTGTGGCAGTGGGTTGCTTGTTTATGCAGGTAATGGATGATGTAATGGAATATTGCATCACAGCTGTGTAGATACATACAGTAGGTGAAAGTACTTTGGACTTCAAAGTGATAGTGCACTGCTTTTCTAGTGACCTGAAAATTGAGGTTGACATGAGATATGAAACTGAAGCAGATAAGTAGTTTTTTTCCCAGCTTACCTTGTCTTACCTTGATACATTCATGCTGGACTGACTACAAAGATGAGTACAGACATATACAGGAAGCAAAAAAAACCCAACCAAAGCACAGATGATAGCTTTTTTTTACTGAATTTTATTTGTGGAAATAACAGCTCCAAAAACTTTACAGAAAAAAATGCTTGGGGTTTGGGGTTTAAAATATCGAAACTCATACAGCTGAGTTCATTAACAGCAGTAAACATTTTCAATGTTGTTAATCTTTCTTATTGAAATAAGCAAAACTTTTAAGAAGCTTATTGGCAGCTGGCAGCTGTCCAAAATGTAGTGTATATTACAGTAACCAATTACAAAGTCTCTTTTTAATGTCAAAATACAGCTGTTCACATTTTAGAAAAATACCAACAGATTTTGGATTGTGCTCTGTAAAAATGCTTACAAATAGTATATAATCTATATATAAATTTTACCAACATGCTTAGTTTACTTTTTTTAAAAACATTCCCAATATTGTCTTTTTAGTCATTACAGGTCTTATCAGTTCTTCGTCAAGACAAAAGAGAGAACAAAATAAAATCAAAACAAAAAAAGTGCCATACACAGTTGTCAGGAAAGGGGTTAAACATCTGGACATGTCCACAAAAATAGCCATCTCTATAACATTTGCAAATATTACAGTTTTAAGAATTTGGCAGATTTCTACATCTGAAGCACAATTATTTAAAAAACATTTAAGTTGCCACTTTTTCATTTGTTGTGTCTGATCTCTTCTTCATTCCACACAGGTCACACATAGGATTCTGAACATACTTCTGCAAAAAACACCTTTGTGTTACTGGTGTGAAATCCGTAGATTTCAGCCTACACAGCCCTGACCTGTCATACAGATAGACCCAGATTATTGACTTCACAAAGCTTTAGCTTTTATAATAATATCTTGTGGATAAACCATGCAAACTAGTAAAATGTTTACAAATCAATTGCACTAAAAAGTAAAATCCCATTACAATAATTAATAATTAAAAGCATTTTTTCAAGTACTTTGCATTGACCAGTACTTGAAACTACAATGCCTGTATACACACAGAAATATATATAAAAACAAACAAGCATATATATTTCTATATGTAATGTAGGTATAAATATAATCTCGTTTTCAAGCACTTTGCTTTGACCTCTACTTGAAATTACAATGCATGTATATATACATAGAAATATATATACACATTCACACATATATATTGCTACAGTATATGTATAATATAGATATAATCTCTTGCTTTGAAGTGATATATTCACATACAGTGTTTCAGAAATTAAAATAAAATTATCATGCTGAGCTGGCAACAAAGAAAACAACAGTGACAATGAAATGGCACATTGTTTTAAAAAAATGTTTCTAATGATTACAGTGGCCAGACTTTCCACAGTACAAGATTAAGACAAACACTTCATTCCATTTTGAGGCTTGTATTTTCTGAGGTAAACGGTAGAACTGTTTTGAAAAATAACGGGTAAAGGCATCAACCCTGCCATTCATCCTACCGTACCAAGCAGCTTCACCTGAATGTATTCAACACAAGGTCCAATGACGTTAATTCAGAAAGGGGTTGTGGATCTCCAATCACGCAAACATGCAAACGAGCACAGCACTAATCTGGTGAGATCTCAGGAACAGGTTGCTCATTAATTTGGCTAACTGCCAGCATTTGACTATTAAAGGTGTCACAATGAAAGCAGAAATGATAGTCATTTGTCAACAAAATCCCATGCATAATAGTCTATGTTACAATACTATGACATCATATATTAATTAGCATTATTCATTAAATAAATAACACAGTTTTGTTAGGCTTTTAAATTCAATCAAGTAGTATTCCTATCTATTACAAGAATATGAACTCAAACAAACAAATCAAATATGTTATCCCTTTTGCTTCTCACATACCAGTTTTAAGTAAGTTTTCACCTTCTAGGCAGTAGGACAAACAGGTGACAAATTCTGCAACCGTTAGCGATGATAAAAAAAATCTATAAACCCATTGCTTGCAAAGTAACTTCTTAACAAAAAAAAACTTTTATTGAATTAAGAGGGCTGTTATCGGTGGTTATTACCGTTATGCCAACTAAAAGAAAGAAGGGAAAGAACTCTTTGCTGAGCAGCGTCTATTACGTCACACACCAAACAAAAGGCTTCAATTCTTACGAGTCAGAAATAAATAACAATTGGGAAAAAAAACAACTAACAGTACCATGCACAAGCCTGTAAGAAGTGAATCTCCTAAAACAATGTAGGAGATGTCAGGGAAAGCAGCAGCAGAAGTAGGTCATGGAATAAGACTTGTGAGTGATGCTGCTAAACGCGTACGATTTCTTCTAGTGGGGGAAGATTGAACACTGGAAACTGATTCCCCAGCAGCAAAGTCCTCTGAACAAATTCCTCTGGCAGCCACTTGCACATCTCCTCACTAAAACGTCAGATGGTAAAATAGTAAGGCAGCTGTTAGCTTCCGTCAGCTAAAAGTGCATCTCCGTGCATTTCCAGTTATGTCTCTCTCTGCCAGAACAGATGAAGTAGCCGTGCAGTTGAGTGATTAGGCGGGATCAGCAGATTTTTATTTTGTTTTTCCCAACATGGCTGCTTGCTTCAGCTTTCATGGGGACCCAAAAGAGCCACAAATCATCGCCAGGGAGCTCAGCAGCCCCTGCCTCAATGTTCACGTCTCATCTTTCTCCTGCGTTTCACTCTAAATCCATTCCTCCTTTGCCTGTGTCTGAGTCTGACTGGCGCCATTTTTTTTTAAAGGCCGTTGACACGACTGCAGAGAATTAGGGCCTACGCCACTAGTTTTCACGCCTTCACTGAAGGGTCAAAACAGTTAGATGGTTAAGTAAATTATGTTGAATCACATTCAGGCACAGCTTAATATTACAATGAGGGTATTTGGGCTTTTTCTTTCTTTTTTTTTGCAAAGAAAAACAAACAAAAGGTACAAATACGCAGAAAATGTGACTGAGAAGAAGACAAGAATGAAAAAGAACATACCCTCTCAACAAACGCAAAGACAGTGCTTACCTGAGCTATTGTTGCATCAAGTCAGGAAGTGGACGAAAAGAATAGCTAGACCAATGTTCAACAGCATTACAAGGGCAACCAAAATTGAGTTAGGACCCTGCAAAAAACACCAGACAACAGAATGTTAGAAGGAGTGATAATTATGTTCTACAGGACTGTACTTCTGAGAAAATATGTACAGAAAATGACAATATCTTTGCCTTATGGCTTGGAGAAGGACTTCGCTAACAGGCGTTTCAATGCAACATTCAATCTGCTACAAACCTCTGAGAATATTCGACATTATAACTCATGTTACTTTTATCACTGAACACAGAGAAGCTCTTGAATTCAATGCCGGCAATATTTTTGGTGATAGACAAAAAAAAGTAAAGTAACGGCATTTACTGTCTCATATATGACAAACACCTCCAGTCTTAAATTCTGTATTATTTGAGAATGTGAGAACCAAAGAAAGGTTACAAACGAGGTGAGGCCATTTGACCCATAAAAGTTGATCTCTTTCCTATTTGATTCATCCATTTTCCAGAGGAATCCAAGGTATTGGCTTCGACGCCATGGCTAGGTAGCTTGTTCCACAATACTTTGAATAAAAATGTGCCTCCTGTGCTAAGTCTTAACTGCATCTTATTTGTTTGGTAATTCACGGGATAAGTACTGGAGCGAAATAAAATTTTTTAGCTGTTTCTTAAAAGTGCCCAGAGCTGGCCATAACTCTTTATGTAAAGAAGTGTTTCCTATTCACCACCTTAAATGGATTCCTAGTTTCTTATTATGATCCAGAGTCCTTGTTTCCCTATTGTGTGTGAAATAGTCTCTGGCATTAACCCTATCTATACCCCTTAGGGTCCTCCTCTCAATCTCCTTTGTTCTAGAGGCGCCGTAACCTGTGTGGTTTTTTCCCCGAGTCCAGGACTCATTATTGCTGCTCTTTTTTTAACTCAATACAAAAGAATGTAGTTCAATTAGGAGATTAAAATGAGAGATTAATAAAAAAGAGGCCCGAGAGTTCAGAAACAACTTTAGATTACAATTCCTTTAACAGACCTGATAATTGATCATCTTTGGCACTAATCCATAATAACCTGCTTATATAAAGTGCTTTAATGGAAGGAAGCTAGCCTCCTTACAACAGCTGTAGTGGACAGCCTCTTTAATTAGAGAGCTCTTTAATTAAAGAGCTCTGCTAAGAGTAATACACCATTACATCATCAGGATCATTTTAGACTTTGTAATAAAGTACATGTAGTCACCACTTTCTGGAAGTAAGATGCTAAATGAGATGTTTTACAAGTTACTGATATCAAAACAATGCTGACACCAGACCAGACGTAAGTAAACAGAAGCTCACATCTTGAACTGGAAATCTTACTTCACATAGTATTCACAAAATATGAGCTGGGTTCATGTGCAGTGTCTGAGCCCTGAGAAATTGATTTTACTGCAATACTTTGAAGTGTTTCATCAAGGATAGCCCAGGTGTGTTACAGCTCATATCTGGGAACTGGCCAGCAGGATCTGTTCCATTATTGCAATGTGCAAACAGTGTGAGCTTGTAAACTGGTTCCAATACCAAATGGCTCATTCTGAAAAGCTGATCCCTGACCTTAAACTCAGGCAGAAGCTTTCCGGGCGAGTTCTTATATGAAGCAGATAATAGAGTTCCTTAACAGAAGACCAGCTGTGATTACCCAGTTGTCCAAATAGTATCTAACACCAAAAGCAGACGGGACAACTCTTTAATCCCCAGTCCTGGTCCTGTGTCTGCAGGTTTTACAGCCGCCCTCCAGGACTGGGACTGCAGATTAGAGGGTTGCCTGACTCAGTTTAATTCTATTATAATTAAAATCACATATAATTACAATGGCAGACAGTTACAGTACCTTCAATTACAATAGTCACAACTGGAAATTGAAAACTCTAAATTGAATATCTTTAAATTAACTAAGAAAGCATGTATGAGTTCACGTAAAGTACCAGGAATCAATGAAAACAATGAAAATATATCACACAATTTTGCTTTCACACTCGGAAACTTGTTGAATCACTCTGATACTATGGTCAAAACCAGATGGTTTCTGCAGAGCTAACCTTATTTGAATTGAAAGTGCAGAAGGCTCTCTATCCCTGTGTAGGTTAGGTGAAAGGCACAGAACTACTCTACCAGTAAGATTCCCCACCATAACTCTACCAATACAAACATTCCCAAATGTCTAAATTTGTCTAACCAGCTCCTTCTCCTGTTTCTGAGAGAGGTTGGTGTGGATGTCTCACATATCATGAGCTAAAACATCAACAACCATTCTCAAAACAAGGGAAACATGGGAAAGGTTAGAGGTGCTACTGTACATCATTTCATCACCAGGAGTTAAAGTTTATTGTCTTGTAGGGATCAGCAACTCCCTGTGTGATCAGAGTCAGGGAATTATTAGGCATTAAGATGAAAGTACAGACTGGCTGGATTATTATGATAATACATACAACTGAAAGATAATTTGAACATGGAAAAGAACACTTAAAAATAAAAAATGCTGGGGGTACATTTAGCACATTACTAGCACATTTCCTCTGCTATGCAAATGCAAAGCTGCTACAGTAGGTACGTAAACACACAAGCAGATTTTCTCTGGATCTGCAAACCTTCTGGGTTCCTGTTATTAAAAATGATCAAATGCAGTTCAGCTACATTGTGCTGTTGTATTTTGTCATCCACATTCCATGCAAGATTTTACCCACTTCTCCATAACTATCAAAGCTCTTCGTACACGATAAAACCTCTTGAGATGGATCACTTTCAGATATAAGAAAAGAGAGAGGATTAATTAATGTGTGTTCGGATCTGTGCTAAGCACCGGCCGAGACTCTGGTAAGAAAAATCCTCCTTTAAAAGCAGACTTACCGATTCGGCCTCTGCAACGTCGCTGGCGGCCTCCATGCTGGCTTTCTTGGTTTCTGCTAGGCTCTTTGGTTTTATAGACTCCTGCCTCTTGGCTTTTGGCTCGGTTTTGCTTTCTTTGGCGGCTGGCTTGGCCTTCGCGGGCTTCGCTGGGGCCGAGCGGCTCTGCTTCGGAGGGGGGGGCATCCTGGCGAGGGCAGTCTGGGAGATGGAGGCGTCGGTGTCGTCGGGCTCTTCCGGCGGGATCTTCACCTCCGCCTTCACGTAATATCCATGGTACTGGGAGTGGAGCTGTCCGTTTCCGGAGCTGACTCTGGGATTGTGCGCTGGCTCGGGTTTCTTGGCGGGTTTCGGGGGCGGTGCTTCCTGTCTCATCGAGGTCCGCGACGCCGACTTCCTGATGGTGGTCGCCGGGGCGTCGGTCACCGTGGGCAGTTTTTCTTCTTTGCTGGGCTTCCCTCCAGGCCCACTGTTGTGTTGCGGCTGCGGCTGTTTTTTCTTGGTGCCTAGGGGGGAGGGTGGAGGTGTGGGGCCTGGGCTCTCATGAGGGGTCTCGGGAGGGGTCGTCCCCTTCCGGTAGAAATGGGGACTGTGAGACGGGGATGGATTTTCCTTTAATTTTTCTTCTGGGGCCTCCTTAATCTCCACAGGTTCGTTGAACCTCTGCTTGATATAATCAGGGCCTACAAAGTAAAGAGAGACAGGGGTCTTTAAGTCACAGGGGGAAAGGCTGTTAAGATGAGGTTTTCCATTAAAGGACAGATATCAGAAATAACATGAGATTCGTACGCTGTGTAATTCACTGTGAAATCCTTAATAAAACACCTGTAACGTTTCCGTGTACTACTGATCCTGCCTTGATCAAAGCAGAAATGAGTATTTTCGATACAGGCCGACACTCTCGCTGTCTCTGCCTGGGATAGGGGTGTCGGACTTGGTTCCTGGAGGGCCTAGTGTCTTGATTTGTTGTTTACAAATTCCAAATTTGTTGTTTGTTAACCAGCTCTTGATTCACATGCGCACAACTTTCAATTTGATACTTAACCTTGTATGAGGCACTTATCAAAATCTAAATACATGATGTCTTTTTATTTAGTTTTATCAGCTGTCGTAGCTGCTTGTTTAAAGAATTCTAGCAAGTGAAACAATGCTACCCCTTTCTAAAATCCATGCTGGCTGTATCTTCAAATGTCTTTGTTTTGTAAGTAATGTTGCAGTTTAGGTCTAGCTTCTGTTTCCAGAGGTATAGTAAAGAAGTAAGACTTGATATGCCAATGATAGATAGAGTCCTGGTTCTCGTTTTTAGAAATTGGTTTTACATTGGCAATTTTCTGGTCAGTGAGTAAAGCTCCCATCCTTAGTGAAAGTTAAAATATTCCTGCTAGGGTTCTATGCACAGCAAAATTGACTGGGTGCACACTCTTTCTTATTTATGCTAACAGTTTGGCTTATATCAACCTCAATAACGTTGGGGGTGCGCATATTCTTTCTCTTTTTTGTGGGATTCTATGAATCATTTCCTTAAATATGATTTATAAAGGGACAGAACCCAGCAAGTCATTAGTTATAAGATGTTCTAGCCCCTGTGGAACCTCAGCATTATTCTGTATTAAATCATTTAGGCTATATTTTCCTGAAACTGGATTTATTTCTTTGAAGGATTAATTTGTTGAGAGACTTTATTTTTGAAGTACTGTACAGTATAACCAGCCTATTTCTTCTGACTGAATTAGTCTGTTCTCACATTTCTTAGTACTTCTATAAGACTACAAAGAAAAAAACATTGTTACCTCAAGTATATTCTGACACACTCAAAACTAATCCTCACACTACTGCCTACAGTCCAATGAGTGAATACAAACTCAGGATGGCAAGAATTTTGCTTTGAAAGATTCACAGGAGCGACACAAACAAAATGAAAGCAAAGGAGAGTATGAAATGAAGGACACTACAAAACACCCGGATTTGTACACAGCAGACAGAACAGTAAGTCCTGTAACTCATTCTAAGTTAATTTATCTCTATAAATAGGAATTCATAGTGTGCTTGTGAACAGCAACAAAAAGAAACACATTACAAAGGACAACAGGTAGAGGGTTTTAACCTTCAACGAGCTTAAAATACCAAGTGAACACAATTACGTGCTACAATCCAATGCGCACAGGAGGCTACTGATATTTATTAGTAGTGGTCCGACACGGTTTGGCTTGGTTTAGACACAGATGGTTTTACTGGGGCTGCAGGCGGTTTCAGGGTTGTCCTTGTCTCCAGCCCCAGCACTGCTGCCAGGCCGACAGCCACTGTCTCCTCAGCCCCAGCCCGCTGTTCCTCACCCTGCAGCCCAGCCTCAGGCTCACTCCTCACATGAACCGGCCCGCTCTTCTTCATATGAAATATTTAGATTTGGTTCCTTTACTGTGCGCACAATGCCTGCATACTGCATAGCTTTTCTTTGAAAAACAAATGCCATCATTTTTTTGTGCTAAGCCACCGCCATCACCAGCTTCAGTTCTGATGCCAGAGATTTAAATTGCACACTGTCAAGTGTGATATGAAAAAGAAAACTGAATACTGCTGGTTAAAAGAAGCTATGTAAATGCTAAAGAATGATTTTTCTTAGGACATACTAAGAGGCTGGTACAGTTCAATCCGCTGTCCCATTTACAGTTGGAAATTCTGTCATGGTCTTTTCATGTTTATGTGGCCTATATATATTTGGCAGGTTTCAGTAATGAATTTGAATTCAATTTCTAGGTCTCCAGGGAGGTCATAAAAAAGAATCATAGTCTGCAGTCATTTCTGATGTACTGACCGATGGCGACACCTCTCATGGGAACGGAAGTGTGTGTTTTAAAGGTCTTTCAATGCAAACCAGCAAAGACCACTTTTGGTCTATTCCATGAGACAGAAAGTAACAAAAAAGACGGTATTTTTTTTTGTTTTAACATTATGGCATTAAGAAGCTAAACCCCCCACCTTGAAGATAATAAAATAAAGAGAAATGGCTTAAAAAAGCTGGATTTAAAAGAATTCTAACATTCTCTCGATAAAAAAAAAATACAATGAATAGGTTAGCATACAAGACCTAAGATGGAATTGAAGTTTCTGAATAATCCTTTTAAGTCAGTTTTTAGATATTTATATTATGCCAACTGAATAATGATATTCAGTATTGGCTAGGGAGTGAAATGTCACCTCACAATAAGCAATTTCAATGAAATGTGATTAAAAACAACAAACATGTTTGACCTCTGTGAATTAAAACATGTCGCCTAAGTTCTCCTCCTCAAGGGGAAAAACGTATTAAAACAAATCAGCTCGCCGGTGGCAAGAGTGTCAAATTCTTTAAAATGTCTTATTGCCTGACTGGGGGAAAGAGGTCAGCTGGAAGAGGAGACGAAGCCTGTGCTGTAACGACCGCACAACTGCTGCACACATCCACTGCAGGCTTCTTAAAACCGTCCAGCAGCATGATCACTCATGGCTCATTTCAATACAATAATTTCAATACAATGCTTCTTCACAGTACACTAGTGTAATAATGTGTAATAATCCTTTTTCTATTTCTCCACAATGACTTGGCTTTGGCAATACCTTCGATATTATGACATTGCAAACCAAATGCCTTTAGGTCCATTTACTTTTAGTGCAGCAAAGCTGAATACTTTCAAAAATATCTACCATGGAAAAAACGTTGTTCAAAGTGTACGCTGACATTATTGTGTCACTGTGATCTAGTAACAGATATAGAGAAGAATCAAGCTCTACTTCACTCTGCACTAGTAATAATGCTGCACATTATGCAAGTAAACATGTTTTTAAAAGGGGAATGTTAGTGGGCCGGTGTGTCTGCATAATCTCAGCAGGAGTGAACAAACATTTGTACAGTAGCTCAATGTTAAAAGAGTGTGCGGCAACAGAACAATGGGAACTCTGAGATAATTATCTCCACAGTACCATCCTTTAGCCTCTACGTTAAAAAAATATTCCACGAATAAAATACTTAATTCCCTAAAAAGCACAAAAGGTTAAGATATTCACCCTAATCAACCTTCTGTGTGAAAAGATCACACAACTGAGGAACAAACAAACAGGAAGATGGCTCAATGACATTTTTCCATGAGGGATTATGGATTACACATATTCAGAATAGAATACAGAGAAGATGTGCTTCAGCATCAAGATACATTACTACCCTATTCAAGGAGGATCTAAATTAATGAGTCTGTGGTCTTGAGGAATTAGGTTACGGCACTTAACATGTCATACAAATGTGAGACGTTCAAATGAGAATCTGAACTCAAGATGAAGCTGACTTTCAGTTAAAAAAAACGAGGTCAAATAATACAAAAACACAAGTCCCCAGGCATCCACCTATAACATTACTTCAGAAGTAAATACACACAGAGCAACAACAGACAAACAGCATAATCTAAAAAAATTCACAACAGCTCGATCCGATGTTGAGACAATTTTATCATTGTTCATAGATTTAACCCAACATTGCATTACCCATGTTTAGTGTACAACATAAAAATTATTTTTATATACTGTAAATACGTCATACAACTAAAAATGTTGTTTCATTAGCAGAAGATACTTCCCTTAGAAATCAGAAGGTTTCTCATTTTTGTATTCCGTGTTTTTTTCTGTGGTATTTCATTTGTTTAACAATTAAATACATGTAAAATGCAGCCACTTTTTATATATATTAAAAAATATAATTAATAAATAATCTTTTTATGGACACTCCACTCAAAGCGCTTTACAGGTAATGGGGACTCCCCTCCACCACCACCAATGTGCAGCCCCACCTGGATGATTTACAGTAGCCATAGTGCACCAGAACGCTCACCTCACACCAGCTCTCAGTGGGGAGGAGAACAGAGTGATGAAGCCAGATCACAGAGGGGGATTATTAGGAGGCCATGATTGCTATAGGCCAATGGGAAATTTGGCCATGATAAATTCGAGTCACATTTTAATGTAATGATACCAAAGACATGTGTCTAATAACTGTATAATTGTTACACAACAAAACTGGACAACAAGGTGAAACAAAGAAATACTAAACAATCTCAATTTATTGTCATTGTATACCACTGGGCCAAAGCTAATGCTACTGTGCATGAGATGAAACAGATTTCTAGGAGGCTGTGTCACATATACCCCCATATGATTGAAACTACACAACTTCAGATATTCAGATAAGACTCCAGACTAACAAGAACTGCTTTTTTTAGATAAGTGGGGTCAGAACAGAGCATTTCGTTTCTAAAATAGAGTACCTGCCAGCTGCAAATAAAAGTGAGGAAAATACACATCTGTTTCTTTTTTATTGTTTTATATTGTTTACAATATTCCAGCTGTATTCCAAAAATGTACAATCATGTTCATTTACTTGTTTCAGCACGTGATATGTCCCTCTAAGAAATGACACAATAAGGTTTACTGTTATCACAAAAAAGACTAAATAGCCTTAGCACTGTTTCAGATTATAAAAAAGCAAACACAACTTTACACTTGTCAGAGTGTATTACCACAGTCATAGGGACAGAAGACTTTAAGATGATGCAAGATCAACTTATGAACAAAGGATTCAACTTGAGTGTGCTGGAGTATTTATTCGTGTGCATTAACAGACCTGTTGTAGTTCTGTAGAGAGTGTCAGCTCTGCAGACAGAGTGGCAAGAGCTTAGCTACTATCTTTCCCTGAGAGCCAACAGGCCGCTACACATTTACAAGTGCAGAGATATGGCAGTCTAGACCTCTGAGAGGTAATGATCAGGTTCCCAGACTCAGAAAGGGGAAACTCCTATCAGGTCGTATGAGAATGAAGCTGAATCACTTCATTCATTTTAAATCTGTAGTCGTTGAGGGCCAGAGCGCTGGAGGTTTCACAGGTAGTTTTTAATTAGCAACGGAATAAGAAGTTGTGATTTGCCTTTTTATACAAAATAGTTATTGGAATTAAGATCAGAACACTACTAAAGCCTGCAACCCCAATCCTGGATTTAAAGTGCAGGAATTAGCACTGTCACAGACTCAGTGATTATGGTCACTCTTGGTCTTTTGTTCTATGTTGTAAACTTTTTTTTTGGTTGTTGGTTATTTTGGCTGCATTGGCATCACAATTCTGTACAGCAGCAGAAAACTTTAAAGGCGAGAACCATAATTAATAATAATAATTGCTTACAATTATATAGCACTATTCTGGACACTCCACTCAAAGTGCTTTACAGGTAATGGGGATCCCCTCCACCACCACCAATGTGCAGCCCCACCTGGATGATGCACCAGTATGCTCCCCACACACCAGCTCTCAGTGGGGAGGAGAACGGAGTGATTGAGCCAGTTCATAGATGAGGATTGTTAGGAGGCCGTGATTGGTAAAGGCCAATGGGTTCTAGATCTAGTATGATCTACAACCATAAAAGATCAGTAACTGAGGATGCATGGGTGATATTTAGTAATATATTTTCCAGCACCTACAGTATTTGGTACAAATTTTCAAATATACATTATTACTGACACATGATTTTCCATTTCCATCCAGGATATGTTTCAACCCATTTCAATCTCAGAATGGGCAGATGGTTCCTATTTTCAATCATGTGGAAACCTTTTGTTAATGAGCTGTTGTTAGTACCCGGTTTAAGGAGCACCACACCATCATTCCCTTCTAAAGCATAAGAGCGCTTTAAAGAAAAACCTGGTCATTTCTTCAGTAGTTTTATCTTGGTTGACTCATCTTTATTTTCTGAAGAAAACATCTCTCATGGTGCAAATACAAAGCTCATGTTCCAGCCAGCTGTATTAGCAAGTACAGGGCTCACAGATTAAACTCTGCAGTTGTTTTGTAAAGCAGTCTCTTTCTGGGGTAAAGAGGGGTAAAGAATGTCTGTGCATTGAATGCAAAACTTTTTAAGAAAAGGACCATTAGTTAATTTATTGGCTAGGGACATAGTTCACACTTGTACAACCTTCAGAATTTATATTAAATTCGGATTTAATATAGTTTTTCTATATATGTTTTTTCCCCTACAATTTAATATCCTCAAAACTAGATCACGAGAAAGCTGCAAACATCTTCCAGCATGGACAAGGAGACTAGATGCAGTAGTACCGGATCCCAATGTACCAATGCAATGATAAAAAGGAATTCTTATTAAGACGAAAAACACGGTAGCTGACACGAGCCAGAATTACGAACATTATCACCACAACTCCGTCCCGGGGCCTACCTACAGTACTCAGGCTCAGCTGAAAGGAAATACACTATTTTTAATGTCTTGAAAGGGTTAGCACTAATCAGGATAGTGCTTATTTTAGATGAAGGCAACTGCAATTTCCCGTGCAAAGTTTTGACTCAACTGTAAGCCGATAACTCTAAGCGCTTGTCAACAAGGAGGTACATTTTAAGGTCCCGAGTTTCTTTGATTCGTGGTCTTCTGTGTACGGGTAAATGAAGGAATGAACAGCTGCTTTGAGGCTCTCTGAGCTGAGAGCGAAGTTATATTTGTTGGCTGCCCTACCCCATCCCCCCTCGCTCCAGAGCACATACACTTTGCTTCAAGCTCAGTGGGATTTCAGCTATGTCTCCATTGGCCATCACTAAGGACATATACACTCCAAATTTAGCTTGATTAACGTCATTTAATAAACCTCTGCCAAGGCAGCATTTCTAAATACCCTTTGCAAACAAATTCACATGTACAGTATAGAGGTCACCATTTAAAATGTTACAGTATGCAACCTTCATAATTTCCATAGCCATAGCAAAAGGCACAGGCAATATAGATGAATACCTAAATTGTGATTTTTATTTAGAGAAGGGGCAAGTCAGGAGGGTTCAAGACATTTCTTGAAGAGAGGCAGAAGAATACAACTTGTACCACACACACCTAAGACATTTTTTACCTATAAACAAGATCATAACTTTTGGGGACATTTAGTATCATCACCAAAAAAAACCCAACTTCTGGTGATTGTATTTATTTTTCCATTTGAACAACTGAAATATCTGTTTATTAAAATGGAAGGGGAATGTTTTATTTTCAGATGTTAGTTGTTTGTATTATGTCCTACATTTCTGAAGTCTGTTTTTGTTAATTTGTTTTTTATACAGAACAGAAGCAGGCAGGTTAAAGTCAACTTTAAGTTTAAATGCTACATTAAAGTGGGGAAGGCTGATTCTGTAAACAGGAGTACTGCTATGGAACCTATTAACATTTTTTTTTCAAATAACATTCCCTTAAATGGGTAGACCCAGCTAGTAGGAGGTAAAGCTGGGTGTACAGTAGTCTTAAAGTACACCAAGAGATTACCATCAATTTCCATCACAAGGGGTCATTCATTTAAACCATTCTGACAGATTCCAGGGAGGAAGGTGGGGACAGGGGAATCGTTTTAGTTTGAGATTAAGCATTTTACACTGAGAGCACTGCATTTTTTTGGTGCATCTATTAACATGTGGTAGCTTGATCAAAATATTAATTGTGATTCATTTTTACATCAATTCTGAGAGTTAATTTATCGTCACAGATGTAAAAAAACATTTGAGGAAAAAATACCTTTAAACTTATGCTGGGTTCTAAACAGACTTGCACCTTTTCCATATTATCCTGTGGAAAATCACTCACCTTTGATTTTCATGTCATTTTGAAGTCCTTGTTGTTGTTAGATTTAAGCCCAGTCTGCTCATTAAGCTGTCAGTCTGGCAGGTGGGGATGGAGTTTATCTATTTAAAGTGATGGCATTTCAGTCAATACCTATTTCTCTCTGTCTTAAATGATTTTAATTCTGAAACTACTTTCCTTGATTAAAGCTAATGCAGAGAAAGATGTGTCTTTGAGTGAGATATTAGTCAAAAAGGGAGAGGATTTAAATAAAACAGACCCTCAGTTTCTTAACATTGCAGTTTTGATTTGTATGTTGTCTCATAAAAGTATTTTTTTGAGTCCACGTGAAAAGTTAACAATTTTAAGAAAACAGACTTTGAAGAAATGAAACTTAAGCCAAGCAGAATAGGACGGGGAAGAAAGAACTTTCATCAAGAAATGACTGGATGAGATTCTCTTACTTACGAACTACCAAGCAGGCTAGATGTGCTGAATGAACTCCTGCTGGCTATAACATTTCTTGTGTTTTTACAGAAGGATGAATCTATTGCGCATGTGCTGTTAGTTCCAAGCAGGTAGAAAATACATTGATTGTCACATATTATACAGTTAAGTGTTAGGTATGACTATTTAAAGACCCCTTGGCACCGCCTGTAAGAGCAGGGGTGTTAAACCCAGCATCCTGGTTAAATTCCCTTCTGGACGTGTAACGTTGGCCAATGTAAAGATCCCTTTTAACTCGCCTGCTGAAGCAGTTTCACTCTCCTCCACCTGATATGCTGTGTGATGTGACTGTTGGTGCAGAATGGCTGCTGCCTGCCAGCCGGGGGGAGCTGCGCTTTCAGTAGCAGATGAAATAGATCCTTTCCTACCGTATATGTAAGGTTCAGCTCTTTTAAACAACCTGTATAGCAAAGATGTTTGATAATACAACTTTTCACTTAGTCATGGAGAACACCGAATAATATTTAAAGCATATTTGGTCACTTGCTAAAATTTCAATGCAATCATAAATGCTCATTTCACCCTTTCCTGTTGCCAACTGAGATACTGCCCATTTGAAAAATCATGAAGAAATTGTTTGATAGCATATACAGTACCCATTCAGAAGCATTTTCCTACTTTCTTCCTCTGTGTTGCACTATGTTATTAATTGCATTGTGCATCACTGATTCTCTTAGAATTTCTTTTTGTACAGCCGATACCAGCATACAAAAGTAAAAAAAGGGGCCTTTCTTAATATATAATGCTCTCTGGGTTTATTTATACCACCGATGAAATAAGAACAACAAAGATAAATTAACGGAACAATTTATAGATATGATAATGGTGTCTTGCCTAATTAATTAAAAAACATACAGGAATCTGAAGAGCATTTCTAGAACTATTTTCACACTGCTGAGTGTCTTTTGGTACAGAACCTGTGCTTAAACACACACAAACTCATCTAGTAGTTTTAGCCTATTCACTCTCCCTGTATTAAGTGGTGAGGAGATATGCTGTTTGCTAAATTGCTGGAAGGAAAACCTGAACTCAGTGGAGCCAGCAGGCATTACCCTCTTTTTCCACAACACAATCAACAAGCAGGACCTCTCCTCTGCTGAGCTCCTGGCTCCTGCTTATACAGAGGTACCTGCTTAAATGGGTTCTAGTGACAACCTATTACTCACATGTGATTTAACTTGTTAACAAGACATGTTTCGGCAAATAGCTGTGAGCTTTAACATTTACTGGAGTTAGAGACGCAAAAATCTGCCTTCCCTTGCAAACTATCACACTCAAGAGAATTGCTGAGAATCTTATCAGAGACACAAATAGCATTATGCACTGAACAAGACATCCGGCTGTGCTTAAAACTGTGTCCATCATTCTTCAAAGGAACAGTACAGATATGTGACACTGTTATCATTCAACTGACAGATCAGAGAATGCAAGTGGATTGGTAATAACCATTCCTGTAGGATATATTTAGGATATATTTAATCCTCCTTTATGTATTTTGTAAGAATATTTGACAAAGAGAGCACAGAACGGTGTTAATTCCGAACATTTGCATGTCTGGATTTTAAAAGTAATGACCTACACTAAAAAACAACCTATTATAAAGCACAATGGAAGAAAAATGAAAAGGGTAAGATGATGACCACACAGCATTTGGAAAACAAAGACATCTTTTATGTCATGCCTCATTACATCTGTCGTCCTTGGCCTCTTTATGCTCTGCTATTCACTTTTTTACACAGTGAAGCATCCAGACTTGCGATCTTTTTTTTCCATTCCACCTATTTTCTACTCCTTAGGGTGTTTTATGCCACTTGCATCAAAGTGTGAATCTGCACACACTGAGTACCAAGAACATTTCACTCCATGTTGCAATAAACAAGAAGGCTAAACTTTTTTATATGCAAAGTATGTCCTTAAAATAACTACACATAATACAGTCAAAGGAACCTGGATCTATTTAAAATAAGCATTTAGAAGGCTGCACAGTGTATGTATGTAACCTCACAATTAAAGCTCTGGATGATGTTTTGTTTTAATTATGTAACCAATCAATGCATCATCTAAGTGATTTTACAAAACATAAAAGGAAGAAACAGATGCCAAAATATTGCACCTGTTTTTACTTTGTATTCGGGTATTGTAGTGTTCTAACAACAACATATATTAAGCCATTAAACTTTTTTAGCATAATCCATTATACTTTTTAAAGTCCTGCAGAACTAACTGTAATGTTCTGTAGAGTTAGTTACATTGGTTAATTGTTGTCTGATTGTGTCGCTTCCAGAGGCTGACAGTGTACGATTATATTGGCTGCATTCATTTCATTCACAAGGAAATGGCTTTTTGAAACTTTTTTCATCCCATCTGTTCCTGGCAGCTCTTTTCCTCTACAAATACCTCATTGTGAAAAGTGACATACTTTTCACTGGCAACAGGCTAACATTACAGTTTTGTGGAATATCTATTTCAGGGCTATTCACCCCTAACAAAACCTTACTATGGTTGAATTATATAACATTGTCTTCTATAGCTGCATTATGGAAATGCTGGCTTTACTTGATCTGAAGATCAGTTTAATAAATAGCAGCTTTTAAAGGATATTATGTCTTTGTTTTGTTTTTGCATTTGTAATTATGACTTCACTTTCAGCAAGAATACAATTTATACTTGAAATAGATGTTCACTAGATATTTCAATTCAGGCTTTGTTTGAACTCAGGAGAATTGCTGGCAAACGGATATTGTACCCCTAAGTGATAGCCTTCAGCTGGAAACAACAATGTTCTGCTTTCTGTCCAAGCCATAGCAAATGAATGGGTCTGTAGATAAATGAAGGACAAGTGACTATTTCTTCACAAATAATGGCAACATCTTCCAGCTTTGGCTTTCTTTTCAAAAAAAGTTCAGCATGCCTGGCACTTCGCTGACAATAAATCTTTCTCAGCTTCGAAAAACAGAAGATTTTATAGAAGAAATAAGGAAAAAATGCTTGTCTACACGATCCTGCTCTGATAAAACAAATTGATCAGATTTTAAAAACAGGGAAGGCAATGTGCTACGAGCTTAAACATGTATATATAGTGTTGTTGACCAGCAGACTGGCTGTGCAGTATTTGCAATTTTAATTCTCTGTGAATTGTGCATATGATGAAAATAAACTCTACAATATCTTATCTATAGGTTAAACTATTGTTTATTTTATACATACAGTGCCTTGTAAAAGTATTCAGACACTGCTTGTAGGATTCAATTTTGTGAAATTACAAAACTGAGGCATGCACATCTTTTTAAACTTGCTGTTCTATTCAAATTCCGAATGCTTGAACTGAAGACTTCCAGGGGGAAGATCAGTAACGACTATGCCAGCAAAAACTAAAGAGAAAAAAACTGAGATGTTGATTTCGGAATGAGGTATTCAGGCATAGCTTGGGGATTGGTTATAGGCAAGTTTTCAAGCCTTTCAACAGATTCTCAATAAGACTTTGACTGGGTCACTGAAGGACATTCCTGTTCTTATTCTTAAGTCACTCCAGTGTACCGCTGACCTTGTGCTTTGGATCACTGAAAGGTAAATTTTGGACCCGGTTTTAAGCCTTTCTAGACTGAAACATGTTTTCCTCTATTATTTGTCCATACTTTATTCCATCTGCTGTATATTCCCATCAGTCTTGACAAGCTTCCCAGTCCCTGCTGATGAGAATGCACAATGATGATAATGCATGATGCTGCCACCATCATGCTTGGCAGTAGCGATGGTGTTGACTGGGTGGATGTTCTGGTTGTTTGGACTTGATGGTTTTGCATGTACTGTAGATCAAAATGTTTCAATATTTCCTGCCTGACAACAAAACAGATTTTGCCACTGTTTGCGGTATCACTTGAATGCTCACTTGTGAATTCTGTACAGGATCTGAGAGTGTTTTTAAGTAACAGCTTCCTTCTTGCCTGTCTGCCAGCTTTGACTCATGGAAATTTTCTCCGAACTCAGCCATTGAACTCTGTAGCTTTTTCAAAATCACTGTCGAACTCTCCAGTCTCCTCCTTTCCTCCCTTCTCTCAGCTCAGTTTGGAGTTACAGCCTGATCCAGGTAGTGTCCAGGTGGTACAATATATATTTCACTTCTTAATGGTAGACTTCACCAATGTCTTTTAATTTTTTATACCTTCTTCTTGGAATGTATCTATACTGTACACAAATTTACCCCAGGGTAGTTTTGAAAGCTCGTTAGTGTTCATGGTTGAATCCTAGTTTGATATTCACCACCTCACTGAAGGACATTATACTGTAGATAGAGATGTAGAGATGTATTTATTCTGAAATCATGTGAACCACTATCACTGCACACAGACAGAGGCTACTCAACTCATTAAGTACATTTTGTGCACCTAAATTAATTTAGGAACAAGGAAAGCTTTATCCAATGCTGAAAAGAGAAGAAACGAAACGCAATTTTTCAGCTATGGACCCTTCTTTGGGTGTACATGTTGTGTTTCTTTTCTTCTCTTTTCAGCATGGAATAAACCTTTACTTGTTCCTTTGCAGCCCACACATGCTGACGCAGCTACAGTAGCTACAAGTAGCTACCTACTTGAACTACAGTAAATTAATTTAGGTTTTCCACAGTTTAAATACTTATGCAATCATTACTTTTTTATTTTATCTTTTTTATTAATTATTTACTTCTTTCTGTTTATTACTTTTAAAATAATAGGGAGTACATTGTGTAAATATGTAACAAATCTGAATTGCAACTTCAAAGTGTCATGAGTGCAAGCTTTAGAGCAACAAAATGTGAGAACTGCGAGATGTTCACTATTAATGAGAAAGTAAGATATGGATTTTGTCTAAAGGTAGAAAATGCAGGACAAATGAATAATTTTTGGCTTTGCAGAAGGGGTAACTGGGATAGTTTATGTTGTTTTTTAAAAACAACTGCATGTAGGATCAAGCACATACATTAGTGGAGAGGGAAGATGTGTCATTTTCATCACAGTAAAGGCCACCACATATGTATCACACTGGCTTTAAAGGAGAAAGTGGCTGTAGGCAAGCTAGGGCATGTGCAACAATCATAGAAACAACCTCTTCTTGTGAGATGGCTACTTTTGTCATTTAAAAATGATCCGGACGCTTTGCTTGAAGACTTGGGAACCATGAGACAGCTTGTTTTGCTCAGCATTCAGTACATGCACATAGCCAGCAAAGGGAGTGGATCATATTACTATGCGGACCTAAAAAAATGAACACGTGCTCCGGTCAGCGATATAAAAAAATCGCTAGCCTTATATTATTGGCATGTATTCTACGGGAACCACTGGGACAGACAAGATATTGAAGTTAACAAGCAGCAAAAGTAGACCAAAAGCCGTTACAACACATTCAGACCTTGAAAGGGACTGAACAGAAACTAGACAAACCTAAAGTTAAATAGCAACAGGGACAGCAAGATACAAAAACAGATCATTAATGATAAAGACAAATTAGTCTTTACCATGGATTTTACCCTTTCAATGACTTATTTCCAGCCAAGGGGTACGTGTCAGTTCTCAGATGACAGCAACCTAGGCTGCCAGTACACCTAACAAGCACATCTAATAACCACACTGATCTGCACCTCATTTTACACCAGAACTCTAGGCATTTTTAACATGAAAACATATTTTAATTATCTGAAAACACTAGAAAAAAGTACTTTTAAAACCAGGCCCACATTGTTACTAATGGGATAAAGTAAGTAAAACACTGAGACTCTTTGTGTAAAATAATATTACAGACTATCTGCACCTACTCTACTGGTATGCAGGAGCAGATAAGAGTCCAAGGAAATCAATCAAGTCAGGGAAACCAGACAACTTCCTCAAAGATAATTAATATAAAATCATATGTCTGCCCTGGAATAGTGTTGAGATCGGAGGAAAGTTAATCCAAGAATATTCTACAATTATCACAATATCCACAGTCATCACAATTCCAATCTATTCCACAATTACAAGTCAGGTGTCTCCCAGTGCGATGCCTAGCACATCCCCTCTTGTCCTTGCTACTTAAAAGTGACAGCAGGCAACACTCGCACTCAAACAGAAAACGCCATGCTACGGTATTCCCAGCGGCCGGGGCGCGTTGACTGTGCAGGTGTCTGGAGGGCCTGTGGTTTCCTCTGATTTACCTGGCTGGTGGAAGGTTGGAGAAAGTTCCCTGGCAACAGCTCTGGCAATTTCAGATTCCTGGCAGGCAGCCTGAGCAGCCTGGTCTGCCGCATCTCCCTTAGCCCTTGCGTGAGCAGTTCTAGACAAAGCAGAAACAAGCTTATTAGGGTGGATGGCGCAGCTCTGGGCACCAGGTCAGGACGCTGGAGTCAGCATGGCTGTCACTAAGTAAAATCGCGGAGGGGCGCCTCTTCTGTTATGGACAGACAAGGCAACAGGAATAAAACAAACAGCTTGAAAGTAACGTTGTCGAGCGTTGGTGTATAATTGTGGTCACCACGTTACAGAAGAGATATGTCTGCTCTGAAATCATTCTAGAGAAGCGCAAACAGATACAGTACATTGCCTTCAGAAAGCACTCATCCCCACGAATGATCGAATATTTTATATAATATAATATTAATATTATTTTAAATTTAATATTTTTTGTGCTGGATCAGAATTTTTAATGTTTTTAAAAGACTTTTTTCCCTCCCCTTGATTCACACATAGACAACAACCTAAAGGGGCAGAAATATTTTTATTCTGCAACCAAAAGTTCTGCAAACAGGAAATATCTTGTTAACTCAATGATTAACACCCCCCGTAGACAATACTTTACAGAAGTACCTTTTTCTGCAATTATAGCTTTGAATTTTAATGGCTCTGTACATGTGGAATTGGGGATTGTTCCCATTGTTCCTTGCGTATTAGAACTGTCAGAGAGGATTGTATGTGAGCCACAATCTTCAAGTCCTTCCACGGATTCACAATGGGCTTTGGCTGGGCTCCTCAAGGACATTCACCTTTTTCTTCTGAAGACACTACAGTGTCACTTTGTCTGTATACTTGGACTCCTTGTCCTGTTGGAACATGAATCTTAGCCCCAGTCTAAGGTCTTCTTGCTGACTGAAGCAGGTTCTCCTCAAGGATTTGTCTCGATCTGGTTCCATTCGTTGTTCCCTCTATTCTGACAAGTCCCTGCCGCTGAAAAGCCCTCCCATAAGGTGATGCTGCCACCAGCATGCTTCATGGCAGGGGAGGTGTTACGCAGGTGATCAGCTGGGCTTGGTCTGCGCCAGGCATACTGCTTTCCATTCAGGCTAAAGAGTTCAATCAGACAAGAGAGTGTTTCGCCACGTTTTCAGGTTTTAGCACATAACCTCCTTGCAAACTCTAGAAGTGCTATTGACGTCTGTCAAGCCTCTCTTCCATAGAGGATCTGTGTTGAGTGGCAGAGAATGTTGTCCTTGAACAGGTTCTCTTTCTCTAAGATCATAGCCATGTCAGTGTGATCACTGAGTTCTGACCAAGGTCCTTCTTGCCCAGCTCCTCAGTGTGGGAGTATGATCTGCTCTAGGGAGTTTTTGTATTCTTTACATTTCCTAAAGATGGACTGACTGTGCTCCTGGAAACTCTCGACACCCTTTATGACTTAATAACCCCTCCCCAGATGGAATTTATGCAATTATGCAATTGAGTCTCCATGCAGTTCTTCACAGTGTTGTAGAAACAGCTCCTTAGTCTTCATTATAGCGTTTCTACTCTAACATGCACTGTTAACTGAAGGACATGATAGAGAGAGATGTATTTCTTTTGAGATATACTCCATTCAAGTTTTAGAGTGATCTTCCAAGGAAATTAGATACACTTGGGCTCATTTTGGAGTGACATAGCAAAGGGGTTAAATACATATCAAAACATTTCAGTGTTCTCTTTTAAATTACATGAAACATTTTTCAGACCATTTATTCCACTTTGACTTTACAGAGTAAATTGTGGAGATGAGTAACAAAAATTCCATCTAAATATTTCATATTTCTGTTTGAGTTTGCAAACTTAAATTGTGAAAAATCCAAAGGGGTGAATACTTTCTGGAGTGTAAGGGAATGTCCTCAACTTTCCCTCCTGGGAAAATCTAAGGTTGCTGCTGGAAGAGGTGTTAGTGGGGCCAGCAGGGGGCGCTCACCCTGCGGTCCACATGGGTCCTAATGCCCCAGTATAGTGACGGGGACACTATACTGTAAAAAGGCACTGTCCTTCGGATGAGACATAAAACCGAGGTCCTGACTCTCTGTGGTCATTAAAAATCCCAGGGCGTTTCTCGAAAAGAGTAGGAGTGTTACCCCGGCGTCCTGGCCAAATTTCCCATTGGCCCTTACCAGTCATGGCCTCCTAACAATCCCCATCTCTGAACTGGCTTCATTACTCTGCTCTCCTCCCCACTGATAGCTGATATGTGGTGAGCGTTCTGGCGCACTATGGCTGCCATCGCATCATCCAGGTGGTGGAGGGGATCCCCATTACCTGTAAAGCGCTTTGAGTGGAGTGTCCAGAAAAGCGCTATATAAATGTAAGTAATTATTAATTATTATTATTATTATTATTATTATTAAGTGAACCTTTTAGTCTTCAACAGAGAAGACTACAAGGGGACCTGATACAAGTATTAAAGATTCCCAATAATTCAGCATCTGTGGTGAGAAATGAGTGCTCAAGTGGGAACTGTGGTTTGTTGCATTTAAAACCAAACACAGAAGTCAGGTCTTTACCCAAAAGGTTGTGGGAATATGGAACAATCTTCCCAGCCATCTTCTTGAAACCAATACCCTCGTTTATTTTTCAGGAATTGGCTGGAAGAGATCTTTGGACAAACTGCTAACTACCAGACAGGCTAAGTGGGCCAAATGTCCTCCTCTTGTTTGTTTTCTTTCCTATGTTCTGACAAATTATGTTAAAAAATGGCTCTGGTGTGCCAGGTCCTAAATTCCAAAAATACTGGATACAGCCTTCTCCTCCAGAGAATATTAATTATTTATTTGGAATTCATATTGACACTTCTGATATGGCTTACTCCAAAAAAGGAGCTGTTCAGAGCACCAGCAGAGCCCTTTTGACCAGATGTTGGCGTTCTGAGTTTAGACAAACTCCATAGACTGATTGATTAGATATTAGTTTATTATTAACGTTATTTACTTGTTTAAGCTTTAACTCTAAGTCTGGGACTCCCCAGAGACTGGCACAAAACCAGCCAGGTGCCCCTCCCTCAGCAAAGCCTGGTGCCCATGGTCTCATATGCAGTGTTACTGGTGAGAGCTGCATCAGTTAGCTAACTGATGCCAACTCTGCTGTGGGCACTGCAGGGTCACAGAGTGTGAACTGGCAGACAGCTCCTACAATGTACAGTGGTAAGACTGAGTGGATTAACCACTGCTGATTCTAAATCAGTGCACAAAGAACAACAACTGACAAACCCTAACTCGAAAAAAAGAAAATGTGCTATCGTTGACAGGCACAGTGTAGTATTATTCACTAAGTACTAAGGGTCAGAAAAATGGCTAAAGCAGAGCAATGGATACAAATACAACATTAGTGGATCCACAGCATTGCAGAAATAAGAAAGATGGAAAGAGATCTACTGTTGCAAAACACAGCAAGAGGAAAATTCAGACACCTAGATGAATCAAGGAATTCAGAAATTTATATGGTTAGATTTCAACATTCAAAGGTATAGAGAGTTACAGTATATATCAAAACCTACCATCTGTTTTACTGTGGTAAAACATTATTTTGTGTTACCATCTTGATCTGCCCGTTTTTGATTCCTAAATGTTTAGTGGCATGATAGTTGTATTACTGTGACAAAAGGCAATACAGCCAAAATCCCTCTGGTCCCCCACTAGCATATACTGAATGTTATTCATAGACAATTTTGCTGCTATGAAAACCATCACATTTTCAACTGCTGACAGTAAAAGTAGGCTGGTCAATAGGAAACGTTTAATGTCTCTGATGTGACAGTTTTTCTTATCAATGTTAAATTAATGCATACATGTGTCATTGCATCAGTAAAGTACTGTAATGAAATCTGGAAGCAATTTTCACTTGTGATGGTAACAGGAGTACAATGGAGATACTGTAGTTAAGGCTGTTAGGAGATAAGGACTTTACAAAATTTTTAACTCAAGTTTGGCCCATAACTTTCAACTACAGACTGACCAATTCTCTGTTTCTGACCATGTCAGGATAAAGGCTTTGGCTCAACAGACAAAATGTTGAATCTGTCAGACACTGGACAGATAAAGAGATTTGCTTTGTGGAATTGTTATTGGATCTCTATAGAAACTTGGGGGATTATACTCTGGGAATAGAACTAATATTAAAGTTTATATAACATCCTATTTTTCTGATCCCAAAATCTATCATTGATACAACTATTATAATTGCCTCATTTTCACAATAGATCAAATTTATAATATTGCCTATAATTGTATCATGACAATATCACCTTTGATTACTTTTCATAGTTAAACTTAATTATATTTTTCAAGTGCATTGCTTCTTTTTTGTAAATTGATTACCTATGTTGTTACCTATTTTATGCTGAAATTCCCATCTCAGCAGCAGATGTGGTTGCCCATAGACAGCCCCCTTTGCTTACTTCAGATGTGACTCTAATATGGGTTTGAAATGAATCCTGATACAGAGTAGTCAGAGCTAATGGCTAGTTATCATCAAAGAAATATGGTATTTTTTATATCTACTGCACAAAGAGTGATGGCAGTGTGGAACATGCTACTCAGCCATGTGGGGAGACTCTGCCTGCTTTGAGGTAAAAGCTGGATCAGATCCTGAGATCAATTAACTACGAGGAACCAAAAGGTATGGGCAGAAAGACCTCCTCTTGTTTGTGACATTTCTTATGTTCTTACTATTTAACTTGTTTCACCCAGCCTAAGCTTTTACTTGAAACACTGAATATCTAGAGAAAATTCCAAACAAATTAAAACTATATAAGTATTTAATGAAGGTACTGGAAAAACACTTCTGCCTCTGTATTATGAAACAATAATGATTAGTGTGGAGCACAACATTCCTATAATGTGCTGCCAAGCATGTGTGATTCTTTCACACATTTTTTCCGTCTGCACTTTAAACAATACGAACATAGCAGCAATTTCCTAGAGGACCTAGAGTGAGCAATGCCAAATGAAATGTGGAGCCTTAATATTAATACCCATTTCACTCACATTAATCAAATCACAGGCAGATCACAAGTTGTAACCATCTCAGCATTGATCGTGCCAGATGTGTTTTTTTCATTCAGACACGATTTTAACTGATGCACTAAATTAATACTTCACTCAAATGTTTACCAATGTACAAACTGACAACATGTCTCAGGCTAAGCTACAGCAAAGAAGCAAAGACAAACTTCTTTATTGAAAAATATTAGCATACAAGAGCCCCTAGCAAATGTACAATTTCGGCGAAACTGACAATGTTTGTGCGTTGCTTTCTGATTTGTCCATTATTATCCATCTCAAACATGATGTAGCTTCTTTCTGTACCTTCTTTATGTATTGCATAACTCTCCACAAGCTGAGCAGCCTACTTCTGCAATTAGTCTTTTGGTATGCGCTAAGTGTGAAGCACTTCGACATTGATATACATTATATTTTTAATTACACAAAGAAATGCAGAACATGACAAAGCTCCTGTGGGTGTTTATCATGTCTCAGATAATTTATGTTGTCATGGAAGGAGGTCTCTTTGAGACCTGATGAACAAGCTCTGGTAACCATGTTCCCCAAATAGCTTTCTGTAAAATAAACACATAGTTTTTAAATGTGCCTAGAATCTAAGGCATACATTTTTAATATTGAAGCTGTACACTTTATTTGTATCAAATGTGGGAGTTCCAATGTGGTACCTAATTACCATTTCAACTACTGAATCAGCAATGCCTACATATTTATTTTAGAATGCTTATATTTCATTCTTATTTCAAAAATGAATTTCTCACACTTTTATGCCTTTGATTAATAATACTGTTGCAGTCTTGTATAACTTGAGTTCAAAGGGATCACAATTCTTTGTAGTGTGTGCATTGTCCTTTGGGAACTTTACTGAAGATATTGATGAAAAAAACAAAACTTTGGTTATTGATGGGGAAAAATGAAAACAAATAATTATTAAATAAAGTACTTAAGACTATAGGACTAATACTAAACATTTAAGATTAATACACAGTATATAATTTTAAAGCTGTTAAAAAGGTAGTACTTTGCATCTTTTATTGCAAAATAAAATTCAAAATAAAAAGCATTTTTTAAGTAGCTGGAGGATTGTTGACATCTCAGGTTAATGGTAAATAAAAGGCAATTTAATTAGAATAAAAGGCAGTTGCTGTGTGATGGTTAAAAAACAGTGACTGGGAAAGAAAAAGCATGATGACTGAGACATGTTATGATGGGGAACAAAATAAACATGGGCTACCATCCTAAAAAACACAAACATAAGATTACATTACGTCCTAGTGATTACAAAATGTAGCTCTCACACTGTTTGGACGTACAGTATAAAACACCCATCTGAACAAAGTTAACAGTTTCAGAAGAGCTGTACAGAGTTAAGATATTTAACTTAGATTAGCTCCTTTCACTATTAACAGACATCCCTACCTTTCCCTTCACAGACAGGGAATGTGAATGGATTAATGATGAATGGTCACAATACGCAGAAGGACTACACAGACAATAAAAATGACTAGTGACCAAGCTCTGCACAAGCCAGGGGAGAAATTGCAAAGTGTGTTTTTGACTATTTAAGATAGCAAGCATACATGTATAGAGATAAATATGCCATGACATATGTTTGATTGTAAAAGCATGGAGGTTTTTAAAGTGTTTATCAATTCAATGTATTGGTAGTAAAATAATATTACTGGCACAGCAGCATCCGATAAAACGTGTTACTGCTTGTTCTTTGCTGAATGCAACAAGACAACAAAAGAACTAACAAAGTTTTTTTCTCCTATAGTGACTTAACCTGTTCTTAGATTTACATCTTTATAGTTTTACCATAACATTCACAAAAGTGTGAGCAGAAAGCTGAAAAGACTTTAAAATGTGCTGCACACCTCTGCTTAAACCCCTTATGTGTGTAGGCAGGATGGGCCACACCTGGGGAGAGCGGTGGCACTGTGGCTAAGGATCTGTGCCTGAGGATCTGCGCCTGAGGCTGGAAGGTTGCTGGTTCAAATCAAACGGCTGGCAGAGGAATCCTACTCTGGTGGGCCCCTGAGCAAGGCCCTTAACCCCAACTGCCCCAGGGGTGCTGACCCTGTGCTCTAACCCCAAGCTTCTCTCCCTGTCTGTGTGTCTCATGGAGAGCAAGCTGGGGTATGTGAAAAGACAAATTCTTAATACAAGAAATTGTATATGGCCAATAAGGTGATCTCTTATCTCTAAAAACTCCAGTACAGTATGCCATGTCAAATAGAACGCACCTATCAAATTTCCAAATGAGAAAGCTAAACATTTTAATGAGTTTTCATAACAGTGATGAGCTTAGCATTATTCTGCGCCTCATTATTATTAAAGCAGACCAGAGAGAAATAGCAGCTTATACCCAGGAGCTAAGGGATGACCTGCTTCATAAATCCCTTAAAAAGAGCATGACAGGCATTTTCCCAGCCCACTGCAAAGCCATAGAGCTCTGATAAATGGGGACTGTAAATGATGCATTAGAGATGAAGGACTTTTCTTTTAAAGAGCTCTTTCAAGCAGAACTAATCACACAACACTGTGATTACATGACAAAAAAAATCAATGCTACAAAATGATACGGATTAGACTTAATCAGTGCATTTAGGAGAGCCTATATGAAAATTGTCCTAATGTATAATGAATGGTGCTCTCACTCTGCTGGCTAGGCCCTTAAACGCTGTGCCATCACTTGACACACTGGTAACCAAATGAGAGTGAAGCTCCCTTTTCAAACCTGCCTGGGAAACATATTCTCACACCACGACAGGTGTTGTTATAAGATCTGCACAGACTTCTTCCCTTTGATCAAGATTAACTTGCAATTTTCACCCTCTTTGAAAGCTGCCAAGACAAAGCCTTTCTAAGTGACGACAAAAAAAGCAGATGCTAATTTGACTCTGAAAACAAAAAAGAAGAATGAATCACTTGCTTCTCCTTCAGAGACATCTTCACTGGGAAAGAGAATGGAGAAATGACAGAAAGCAAATGAGACAGGATAAAAACAAAAATAATAAATTTAAATTACTTTATGCTGGATATGGGCAAGTAGTTTTCTGGAAATCTTATAAAAAGTCCAGAATATTTCTTTTGAAGTAGAGAGCTAAACATGATGATGATACATACGCCATGCTGAATACACAAATCACTTCTAAGAAAACAAGGTCTTCTACAAAGCGTATGTTGCAGGAAAAGACAATGTTCAATATTGTCTATCACTGACCAGGGTGTCACTGACCAGACACTGACAATTATAAATGGGAACTGTTTTCACATTCTTGGGTCAGATTCAGAAATTATGGCCTGTTCAGTGATCTCTCTCACATTAAAACATTTCACTGAATAAAAGAGTAAATAACTGTTTCTCAGAAACATTATGCTAATATTAATCTTTGTAACTCTGTAAACAAATGTACTGCAATCCAGACCTACGTGTGACAAACCATGTCATTGTGTTGGACTCAAAAGGGAAAGGTGCCTGCAATGATATACACACACAAGGAAATCACCTTACTTAGATATTTGAATCATTAATTTCTTCTGTGAAGATGTACTTCTTTGATGTTGCATATCGAATTGTCCAAAAATCATGAGGAAAGGAAGTTTTTTTTCACCATCTTTTTGTTAAACATTTTCAGATTTCTTCTTTACTGTAGCGGTCAGGGTATCGATGTCAATAATCTGGAAAACAATCAATCACTCCCTGATAATCCATGTTCCACAGTGTTGCCACCCAGGCTGCTGGAAGACCTTTAAAAGCCCCCCTTCAAGATTCTCTTTCAGAGAAACTGCGTGACCCTCTCTTCAGTACTTCATAGCATGTCAGTCTGTGTTAGCGTTCTGGAAGGTAATGGGTTAAACTCCGAGGTGAGAAGACTGCTTTTTCACCCTTGTGCAATGTATGTCAACTGGATTGATCCAGTAAAATACCCAGTGGAAAAATACTGGTACAAAGGTAAATGTAAGCGCAATTACAACTGAGAACAGGAGGCACGTCTTTACCCCAATAGCTGTGGGAGTGTGGAACAAGCTACCCAGCCATGTTGTTGAAACTGAAAACCAAATGGCCTGCTCTTGTTTGTAACCTTGTAAACGTTCTTATATTATTATTATATTAAGGCTAAAAGAAGGAAACTCTTCTGCTTTAGTTCCTTCTTAAATTTCAACCCATTAGAGAGGCATCTTTTCAAATTTCTCATGTCAGATTTCTTAAGTCACACAGGCTCTAGTTCATCTTTCTGTGTTGCTCCTCAGGCAATTCACAATTTAAAGAGTTACACATGCCAATACAGTTTAGTTAGCCTTGTATTTTCAGTGCATTCTCTAATTCACATTTGCACCATTTACTGTCTTGCCAACAAAGGTGTTTCATGCTCTGTCTCTGGTATTGCTGTAGCGGGTTTTGGATTCCTCTCAGGTAATTTAATTTTCAGTTATTTTAATGTAGCCTGTTAATTAAAGAACATTAATTAATTTCAGCTAATTAAAATGATCTAGTGTTCCCGTATATTAAAGTAATTTAAGACTCGAAAAACCAACTCACTTAACGCAGTACTGAGGCACTTTGAAAATAAAAATGCTGCTGACATATAGTTAACTGCAACTTCAAATGTATAAAATGATACAATCCCAGAGGAAGACTTGAAAAAAATGGTCATTGAATTAAAAAAAATGTTCATGGTCTATGCAAATATAACCATGAACCATGTACAGCGTCTGCTTTCAGAAAAAGAGCTCACATTCTAAAAAATATGAATGGATTTGTTGATCGGTCAGGCAGAATTCTGTGTTCTTTCATACAAAACCAGAGTCTCCAAAAAAGGCCCCAAATTTTTTTTTTAACCATTACCTGTTTATCATCACTTTGCACTCTATCTTTTTTGCACCTTTATCTTTAGTAGACACATGAATACTGGCTGATGCCAATACTGATTATTAATGTCAGCAGAGGCATGTCTCCCAGCGACACCCCAACATGCTTGTAAGCACCAGGGAGACCACAGGGGGGCACTCTGTCGGGGAGCGCAGACTAATCCCGCCCCATGCTCGGCCATGCTCAGACACTGCTTTGGGGGCCGCTGCTTGGGGAATTCCATTCGCAGGCAGTTAGTGACGTGACCCACCAAGCTCGAACCCGTGATTATAGACCACCGGGTTCCGCCACTCAGGAGGCCCAGGAAGTATCACTCCTACTTCAACCTCCACCTGTGGTCCCCTTCAGGCAGGACGTGGGAGCCGTCTTGCTGGGCGGGCCACAATCTCTAAAGGGTTGCATTTTAGCTCGGAACATTGCTTTTACATTTTATAGGCTATCTGAAGTTTCAGCAATGTTATGCCATTTTACTGGCAGGAGATAAAGGACACACTCACAAATGAATGTTAATAATAACTAAGAATATTCCAAGGGGATGCATATTACTGTAGTTGGGCTTGAATACCCACATGGTGCATTGAAATGCAGGACATGGGAAGAAAGAGCCTATATATTTCATTTGGGAGGTTTTGGCCCTGCTGGGACCCGCAGTGAGATGGTTCATAACGTGGCAGAATTTGGACATTAATCTCACTCTATCATTCCTGCAGCACAAAGCACTAAACTTCATTTTTTGATGAAGAAAACTTTGTTTTCCCTCTGTTTTCCAATATACATGCACAGGGGTTTGTAACACCACAAAACAAATTGGCATCTCTAAAAGAGAAAACAGGCCTGTGTTTTTCACGCTGTGAAAGAACATGTCTGTACTAACAAAAGCAAAGCGTACTGTGCAAGTCTGTACAAGGTGCGCCCTACTTAAACAATTACTTCATAGACTCCTGTTTGAACCTCCTATACCTGCTATTTCCATACAGGTGGCTTGTGTCTGCATAGCTTGAGTGAACATTTCTCTTCCTCCTCTTTGGTTTACTTTTCCAAAGTCGTAAGAATAACATTATTTGCATGAACTGAAATCCTCCATAATATACTATAAATGTCTGGACGTTTCACAGAGATGTAAACGCACATAGAAAAAAGATATAGTAGATTACTCTGGAGTTCATTGAGGCACAGATGAATGCATCTGCATGATACAAATTGGACTATTCTGTTTTTTCAAGTGTTGCAACTACACATGAGTAGTACTGCTGAAGGACATAGATGAAGTCTAACATTGTTGTTTCATAAATTTAATATGCACTTTTCAAAACAATTTTCTAGCATATTTGTGAAAAAATGATTTACATTTTAGAGACAATTAGAATTTTTCTAATTTCGGTTGATGTTTTCTGCTGGTTTATTTTTCTAATCTTGGCTTTAATGCACGTGCACAGGTAATTTAATTTATGTATAGGCCGAGCCCACAGTAAAGTAATTTGTACAATATTGTAATGTAAGTAATTTGTCATTTGTATCCTTTTCTTTTCCACTGATTCAGTTAAAAATCAGTTAAATCAGTTAAAACTGTTCATTTATCATCTACAGATAGACTATAGACTATATTACTGTAAGCCAATGAATACAGAAGTATTCATAATAAAGCAATTACATACTGTATGATATATTGTAAATAAATAAAGTGTTTGAACAGTCCTGCATGCTTAAAGACTAGCAAAACATGATTTTGTATCAGAGCTGTTTGGTCAGCCATTGGCAGTCTTCATTGCTAAAGAAAGTGTCTAAAAAGCAGAAGGCACCAGCCAGGTGTATTATATAGTGTTTAGGTTTTCATGTGTACATCACCATCCAGTTCGGGATCCTAAACATTTCAATTCTATGACAATTTCCAGTTACAATGAGAAGGGGGGATGCTTTTGTTAAACATTTGAACAAAATGTGATTCTATAAATCAGAGATGAAATAGATAGTTACACATTAGCCATATTTACAGTATGTGCATGCAGGTAGTTAAAAATGGGAAATTAAAGGGCACAGATTATACATTATGTTGTGCTCTGTGTTAGCAGGCATGGCAGACAGCTGCACAGCAGCCGAAAATGAGTCAAACATCTTTATTGGCCTCTAGCCACTGGTAAAGGAATGCCTGAGGTGTGGTCCAGATTGCCAACTGAGTGCTTAAACATAATAGACAAATCTACTGCATTGTGCAATGTTAATGGACTTTTACCAACCTAAGCACAACTGTACACTTTGTTAGTTTCCTGCTTGCATTTTTATCAATGTGTACTTTATCGTTTTCCTCTTTGCACCTCAGTTAAAAAAATATAGTATCATCTGTGCAGGTCTGTTCACAATTCAGTATTATTATTATTAATACATTATTATGTAATAATTATTATTATTATTCTAAAGGGTATTTGGGAATGCTGTACATAAATAGCTGATAACTGCTTGCATTTTTACTGAAAATGTTTAAAGTAAAATTTAATGCATCTCTTTATTGGAAGATAAAGAACATCTTCAGTTTACACCTAGCTGCAATTAAAGAACCTTAACACTGCAATAAATAAACTGAAAAATGCCTTTATCCTTCATTGAGAAATAAAGTGTGCAGAGGACCTTTGGATTAAAAAATAAGAATACAATTGTATATGTTTATATGTGGATAGACTGTTTTTAAAGTAGAGATCCCAATTAAATAGCAGACCTTCTTGTTATAGAGGATTGCTGACATCTGAATATTTTAACATTTTTTGAGAAAAAAGATTTCTGAAAAAATGTGCTTTCGTAAAGCTGTATAGATCAATTTTGAACAAGTTGTATATTTTCAAATGTGTCAGTTTCAATCAGACATCTTGAGGCATCCTACTGATGCTCGCTGAAAGTAGAGAACTCAGCCTTCAATCACTGGCATAAAGCAGACAATTTCTGTCCTCAGGCAGAAGGAGAATTTCTTTTATTTTGAGTTTCATCGTTAATTGCAAAACAGAATGACACACATTGTCCAGAATGCATTTTTAATAGCACTACTGGTACCAGTACTACCACGAAATACTGTAGTTCACCTAGGATCAGGGCTGACTTTTAGTGAAAGTCACACGTTAAACAGGTAATAGTCTGAGGTAATCCCTTGGAATCATGTCATCAAACATACAAAGACACTTCTTTTATTTTATTTTGTGAAATGGGCTCAAGCACCAGGTGTGCTGGAATGTGGTTCTTATTTTAAAATATAAAATATAAAATATTTTTATATTGGAATGTCATTATATTTTCCCCATGATCAGAAAGATGGGTTTTAACATACAGTAGTGTCACACACATAGTAAAATAATAAAATCTCAGAAGATAAGGGGCTACATATGACAGATCAGATGGATGAGTCCCAAAATGCATTTTATGTTGCTCCAGAGACCAATGTATCAAAAATAGTGAATCATTATAAAGAAAATGTTGGGGTTACTAAGATCATAATGAATAAGTAACAACAGAAAAATCTGCTTATTTAGAAAACACTATCTACTATATTCATCTTATTTGGTACTTAAGAGTATTTAAATAGATGGAGTGCTACCAAAAATTAAATTACAAGCTAAACAATTGTATTTTTTATTATTTTTTATAAATGATTATTAAGATTATTTATTATATTTTTAATGTACTTCTGTATTTATCAGATTTGCTTAAGGGGCTATCATACAAGTGATAGCATATGCCTGTTATCTTCTGTTCATTTTAATGTCTCAGGTCTAGTGGGTCATCATTTAACACAATAACTACAGGACTCCTTGTGAGATAGTGTCTTGCTGCAAGATGATTTTCTCATTTTGTAAAAAGCTTTATATGTGGCTAAATCACAACTACTATCATTTTTAACAGAACCGGGAAATGTGTCCCTGTATGAACTTTATAAACCTATACATGACATAATACCATTTCAATTTATATTCATTTAAAAACAGTGCAAATCCTAGTCCTGGCAAACCTGCTGTTTCCGTATTATAATAATGGACATCCACTTTCTGATATTCAGTTCAGATCAGGAAGCTCTGGAGCTGCATGAATTTTATGATTTGAAGAAAGTGACAAAGAGCTGCTCAAGGACTGTTGAATCTTAAAACAAGTGTCAGAACACTTGCAGACAAAGAAGCCTACGAGCAACACTATGTGCTAATCTGAGCAAAGTGATGTAATTAATCCAAAGTAAAAAAACTGTTTATCCAGCAGATACATCTAAATTAAGTGTCTAAAAAAAAAAACACCAAATTAACAAGCATACTGTACATTAAGGAAAAGTAACATAAAAGTTAACTGCAATTAAGATAATCTAGAGATGCCAATTAACCTTGGCAGCAGGTCACTGGACTATAGGAGGACACTTGGAGCACCTAGTCAGAACCCAAAGAACATGCAAACTCCCCACGGAATGCACCCCAGGCTGAAATGGAATCAAGAACTCAAGAGCTGTGAGGCAGCAGAGCTAAAACTCCACCAAGCTATTTTCATACTCAAATATTATATACATAAATACATATATTCAAATATTATTTTGACTCATCCTGGCGATTTCTTCAGACTTTGTCAGACGAATCCAGCATAGAACAATATGTAATGAAATTCCTTGATACACCATTTTTAAACATGGTGGTAGTTTAAGCATTATTTATATACACACACACAGGGAATGGACTGGACCATGTCCTTTTGATGAAGAAACAATCACCAATAACCAGAAGTTACGAATTGCCTAACAGAAGTCAATTTATTAACTTTATTACACTGTTATTAGAAGATTTATTTGGTAAGAACGTTATTGGACACAGTCAGAAAGGATTTACAAGGTGTTGATTTATTGGTGCTGGTTTCTTTGGATACAAACAAATCCTATGATATAGTATATTTACAATTTCAGAAAGCTTTCAAAGAGGTTCTAGATATAAAGTTAACTGTAAAATGTAAGTCTTTGGAAAACCATGGTAATACATATGCACAGATTAAGAACAGAAATTGTAGTAGGGAGAGAACTCAAGCTGCGCTTTGTTTAATAGTAGTATACTACAACCCCTATTTAGGTCAAGTGCTCCTTCCAATTTATATCAACGATCTGGTACAGTGAAGTAAATCAAATCTTTACGAGACAAAACATGTGGATTGGCAAACTCTGGAAGAGAAGCAAAGGAGTAAAAAAATTAGACATCATCTACTGAGAATGAGTAGAATTGATAGAGTAGATATTTGGCAAATAATCTGATGTACAGTAGACCAGTGCAGACTGTTAGATGCAAATAGTAAGAATGATTTTGAAGGATTTTGAAGATGCAGTTTAAACTCCAGCTCATTTGGCAAAGCCAAATCAAGGGTCTCAATCGGCTGAGAAGCCGGGTGTTGTCTTTCACAGGATGGCTGGGTAGCTTGTTCCACACCCCTACACCCCATTGTGTAAAGAAAGGTTTTAATTTATCGTGTTTAAAACGCACTGCAACACAGTTTCTATTTGTGACCTCTGGTATGTGTTTCACTGTTGATCCTAAAAAAGTCTGTTGGGCTGACAATACCTTTGAGGAATTGGGATACTTGTATCAGGTCCCTTTGCAGTCTTCCCTGTTCAAAACTAAAAAAAAAATACAGTTTTTTAAGCTCAATGATGCATACCTCTAGTCATGGAAGGCCATAGTGTCGGTGGGTTTCCGTTACACATGTACTCTTAATGACTTAACGGAGAGGATCATTAGTTTATCTGGACCAATTTAACACTTTACAAAAGACTTCAGCTGTGAAGAATTTAAAGTATTAGAAACATCTAGAAATCCTGCTGGATACTATCCCCTGAGGATGGGAACTGTGCACCTACTGTATGTTTTGACCTGTCACTATATGACATTTCTTTGAAGTTAGGAATGTGTCTGTCTGTGAAAATATCTTGTTTTTGTACTGCGGTGATCTAACTTGTACATATTCTAAATGTGGTCTTTCTTGTGCAATTCTAACACAGTTTTTTACTGAATTTAAATTCTACAGCTTTAATTAGGCTATATATCCTAACAATCGATTTGCCTTGCTGACTAGAAGATGAAAATGATGTGTATATGTTAAAGTCTTCCAACTCAACCCTCCTGAAACACAGCAAGCTTAGAAACCTCACATCCGGGTGCAGAAGGCAGGCTTTCACTGAATGCCATGACTCTGCCCTCAGGAGCAGTTACTGAACGCTTCACCAAATCTGATTTGCTGAATTAACTTGGGTTTAAGAGGCTGCCAGGCAGTGCATTTTCTCTTTGCTTGTGTGATCGTTATGAAACACATCATCACAATTAAGTGTGGATATCCAAATCATGTCAGTTGGAAATTACCAATATTGCCGTTTTGACACAAATGTGCCATATAAACAATCTTGCATCTGCAGGCATGTTACACTTTATGTTTACCTTAAAAAAGGAAAATATTTTTAACTTGTTTTTGTAAAGCATTTGTCTCTCTAGGAAAAAAGGACCCATTGCAGATTTAACCTTTAATTTTAAAGTTCCATTACATCTTTCAGCTAGCCCCATTTCTTTTTACTCAGTGTTGCAGATTAACTCATTTTTATCAGTACTGTTTTTATCAGAACAGCAAAATGCTGGAATTATTACAGGAACAAAAAGCTCCAGCTTCTTTCTATCTTTTAATTCAAACATAAATCCTGTCGTCTTATACAGAGATTGTCTACAGCTCTTCAGCGAGTGACTCTACAATTTAATGTGAAAAAAAAACAGTTTTAAGTAAACGTTTTCTTTGCTTACAGCTACTCAGCTGATGTGGAAAACCAGAGTACGGCTGTTAAGATGACTAGAGCAGTCACCATGGCAACCTTCTACCACTAACTATACAGGGGGAAGGGCAGGCAGTTCAACACTATCTGGCCAGCGTAACAGATCAAACCACGATCCACAATGAAGCAGGAGAGCTGTGTGCGGAACACCAATGACACCCACAATGCCCCTCAGGAGGACACACAATCCTTGGCAAAATGAAACGGACTTTTATTTAAATACGTAACGACATGCCCGGCTTCGGTTTTTGAACCTGGTACAAAAGGAATACATCCGCCGGCCAGAGACTTTCAGCCCCCTTTTCAGTATGTTTGCTGTGTGCTGCTGAAAATGTTAGCAGTTAAGTTGTCCACTTGTACTTCTACAAAATACCAGGTACCTGCGGCACTTTCAAGTAAAAATCACAAACTTAGCAACTCGGAAGGCAGCTGATGTTCACTCGCCCTGCGGGGTCGTGTCAGCAGGACTTGCTGTCGAGTAACTGTGAAAGACACCTGCAATATGCCAAACAAGAACAAAAAACACAAACTCCATTCCTGGCGTAGCAGTTCACAGATATGCGTTTTCCAGCAGTTAGGGATGTTGAATTGTTTCTTTACACTGGCCCAAACATGACATTGATACTTGGTAACAGGATATTATATTTTTATTTATATAACAGCGTCCCAGTTTGTAATCCGAAAACTCGGTTTGCACATTCTAGAGACTAATTCACAAAGGGAACACGAGATCGCACCACACATGTCACACTGGTGTGATGCAAGATGCAATGGAAATCCCCACCAAAGAACATCGACAATACATCGCGCTATTTTGAAACTAACAAGAAACAGCCGAGAGCAATGCTGTAACAACTCCTACGAAAAACCTGTGCTGCTTCTTGTATAAATTATTCTAATTATTAGCTTTTAACAGAAATTGACCTTACCTTGTACCTGTTGGAGATAAATTTAACAGAGATGTTAAATTTAGCAGACTTTGACAATTACGAAAGTTAGGCAGTAGGCCCATTAAATCCCAACTGCATGTAACCAATTATAACAGAGTTTCAATAAATGATGCAGTTTTATCCTACAGATCCAAAGGCCTAATTCAGGTTCAACGAGTAATTCTAAAAGAACAGGTCAAAGGCACTAAATGCAAACAGTAAGGAGAGATTACATTTCTTAAGTAAACCCAGAAGGTTAAATAAAAGTCAGGATCACCTCTGGACACCTCAAAAGGAAGGAATAAATAAAATATGTTATGGCCATGAGTGAGAGTCTTTGATGACTAAAACTTCCTGCAAAAGGTGGAAGTCTGCAATTGTCCATTCGCTAATCTTTTGAGAGCAGAAGTGAGATGGAAGAGCAGGAAGTGCCGCATGTCCGAACAATGCAGCTGGCTTCTCAGAGGTATGCATTTACCAGGGCTTTTAATAGCAAAGATGATCAGTGTAATCCATCAGATGTTTTTACATTATGAGATTAAAAAGAAGCAACATTGCATAATTAAATTCCTGAATGAAAAAAAATGCATTTAAATGGCTCGGCATGAATTAAACACAACCACAAATGCAAAATACATGTACATGTAATACATATTTTTCTGCATTTGTGAAAAATAGGCCCTACACTAAAGTCTTCAAAGTGCAAGTCAAATCTAAAACCACTGTCTGATAGGAACACACAAAGTAAGTGTAAATTGTAGTTATTAAAGATTGATTCATCGTTTTCGCTTACTTCTGTAAATTAATCTTTATCACGAATAGTCAAACACTGTCATGCTTGAGGCAGAATTTAGAACTTGTGGTTTGAAGTGATTTATTAGTATTCCCTAGGATCCACATAAAAGCAGCTGTGTATGCACTGATTTTTATCTGAAGATTCTTCTGTTTAAATTAAATATCAGTGATAAATGCAAAGCTATAGAATTCATTGCAATCATACACAGAGATCTGACATATTCCACAGAGCGCCCTCCTCCCCATGTCCTGTCCCAGAAAGGAAATTGTGGAATTGTCTGGTTTTCCTGTGGTATTCCATACTCCATGCAAATACTGAACTTCTGAACGATCATCTGCATAAGGCTCTGCAGGACGAAAAAAGGTCAAAACTATTAATACAGCTGTATAATGATAGCAGCTGTATTTTTTAAAGAACAGCACTGTGCTGGCCTAGCAGTTGGAGCCTTGTCTGTGGATTTGGGAGATCTCATGTGGGGCAGAAACGGTCAGAAATGAAACAAGGCTGGATGGCCCATCTTGAAAATAACAGCAGGAATGGGAACTAGCTTACAGTAAAGTATGTGAAAATGCATATGAACTGAGAACAGAAGCCCCAACTTTACACAAAGAGTTGTAAGAAAGTGGATCAAGCTGCCCAGCCATGTTGTTGAAGCCGATACCCCGGCGCCTTTCAAGAAACGGCCAAATGAGATCCTCCAGTCAGGACAGGAGGCTCTTCTTTACACAAACAGTGGTGGGAGTGTGGGACAAGTTACCCAGCCATGTTGTTGAGGCCGATACCCTGGATTCATCTGGAAACATCTGGGTGAGATCCTTGGATCTATTAGTCATTAACTACAAAAAAGGGCAAGACGGGTCGAATGGCCTCTCGGTTGGGGACCTGTTTGATGTCCTGTTGTCTAAGAGTGCTGCTTCTGTGTGGCCAGCAGCAGCTTCCACACTATGAGCATGCTCGTGCCTCAGCTGTGAGCTGCTTTTACTGGAAGGAGTGGCACCATTGTGATCACCCTAGGAACACCACCCAGTCTACCCAAGGTCACTGTCTATTTAAGTCTGAGTAAATCATACAACAATAACTTTTTATTACACGTAAAAGCAAACAAATGTCAACACCTTCCCAGCAATACAATACCACAACAACGTATCACTCATTTTGCCCAAGTTGCAACGAACAACATCCTCCCATCTTCAATAATCACTTAGTCCAATGAATGAAAAATGAGTGTGAAAACAATTCTAAATAGTATGCATCTTTCATTTTACCTTTCATTCCTGTTATTACCACATTTTCCTGGTGTTCATATTAAGTCACTTATTCGGTATTAAATAATCCTCTTCTTGGCTGGGAAGAGAAAACCCCTAAACGGCAGCAGATCGATGAGAACAGATACACATGTTGAGAAGGATGCCTTTGATATAAATCTTTTCCTTTGAGAAAGTCCACGTGTCTATATTCTCCTCAACTTGACTAGAAAAGTGGTTGAGTAGTAAGGAGGCTGCTTCACTAAACTACACCCTACTAGCTGTAAAATACAAAAACAACGTTAATCCAGTTTTAAAACAGAGCGCTGGGGTATGTCTGGAATCAGGGAATGGAATGAATGAATGATTGATCATCAATGATGATGAAATGGAATCATTTCCATGATTTAAGGAAATGACCAGGCTGAGGCATTGAAACTCTAATTCCAACACAATGTCAACATGCTTTCAAACATTATTGGTACTGCATTAGCAAATTAATTGACTGTTAAGTTGTTGCATTCTTTAAATTGGGAACATTTAATTTTTTTTATTCTTAATACATTATATATTAATTATTGGCAACTAATCAAGTAAAATGATTTCCATCTTATTCTGATGTAAACTACAGAACGTTATAAGAACTAAAATAAATTAGAAATGTCTATTTTTTCACTTGGTAAGCAACAGCATTTTGATTATAAAAAAATGTACAGTATAATCAAATACTGCTACACAATAAAGCAAGCTTTGGTGACAGGAAATAACAACAAGCATATCAGTATGCTAGTTCAGTGAATCAAACACTGAAATAGCATACTTTTGAGACTGGAAGATAAATTTACGTCAGGAGCATGTTTTATTGCCCAATAGCAATTCTGACTCATTATCTTTAAATCCTCAATGCTTGGTTTCATGGGTATAAAATGCAATGTCAATTTCTTACAAATTCTAGTTACATAACTGCAAAACAGATAGAAGAATAAGTAAACAGAGATAATTACACATGCAGTAAGGCTAATGCACTGGAGTATAATTTGTGATGAAATAATTTAGGATTAAACATCCATTGTGGGTCTCTGGAGATAGATGTGTTTGAGGTTTCAGAAAATTATTATAACCGCAATCTAATACCAAAATACTAGTAATAGGATTTGAAATGTACTCCTCTTACACTGCATTTAATTAATGAGGCTAAAATGAGCTTATAGAGCTTTGTAATGTTGGTTCAGGGGTCTGCAGACATTACTAGATTTCGGAGAGATGAGGAAATTTGGGGAGTGAACAAAAAAAGGTGATAAACTGCTGGACAACATGCAAATAATGCATTGTACTGTAAAAGGAAAAAAGGTACAGTAAGGTGATCCATCTGTATAGGTCCGTGTATCCATTATAAAAACTGAACATGAAACAAAAGAGAAGAGAATTGGTTTTATCTTAAACGTGTTTGGATCAGATTACTTTTGTGCATTCTGAATTAATAGCTTTTAAACTAAATTAAGAATCCTTCATAAACGCACAGATTCCACAACGGAAAGCTGAAGATTGTTATGATATTTGCAAAACTGGAGCAATACCATCAAATACATGTTTCACAGGAAACGGTTAAAAAACAAAATATATTCTTTTGACCACACTTAACTTGAGAGGGTTAACTTAAGCTTCAAACTTTTACAGACTTATAAAGACTTCTTTTTTCAACCTTCTAAAATATTACTGAAATTGTGTGAATGAATTCTCCAAGAAGAATCTGTCTTGACAGACCGTCCTCATTTTTAATTGAATCCTGGTCTGTCATTATTGTAAAGCATTCACCAGGCAATGCAGGGACAGCATTATCTTCTCAGTCATTATTTTGGAAAAGTTCCACCCCCTGGCAGTTGCCCATGTGTAGAGATTGAGCCATAAAAACTCATAATAACTAAGGTTCATGATTTTTACTAAAAGCGAAGATTTAGACGCACATCCATTACATTTTCCAAAGTGCACAGCCAAACAGTTCACAATGGTGGGAGTGTGGAACAAGCTGGCCAGCATGTTGCTGAAGCTGACACCCTTGTCTCTTTCAAGAAACAGCTGGATGAGATCAATGAACTACCCAACAGGCTAAATGGGCCAAATACCTTCCTCTCCTCTCATTTGTAACCTTTCTTATGTCCGAATGCAGGGGCAAAATGGGATATTTAAACACATATACCGAATTAAAAAAAAGTAAAATGATATTCCATTTATTGTGGGCCTGTCCATAAGCCCTAATGAACACTCATTCATCTCATTCAGATCCAACGCTTCTCTCCAGTTCCATGTTTCTGTGCTTACCACTTACCAGGGCCATGCTTACCACTTCATTCTGTGATACCTCTTCTGTCAATATTATGAAGAGACATGAGTGTAAGGCCACAGCACCAAAAAACAAACGCAGAGCTCCAGGTGGGGACATCCCACAGAGTGATGGAAGAGGACTAGTGGTGGACACAAAAATGGAGATAAAAAGATATCTGGACGGTTCTTGAAAATAAAGTAAAGTATGTAAGGCATGAGGTTTTATAAAACTTTGAAAGCAACCTGTTTTTAAAGGGATTGTTTTTTAAATAAGTCTAATATTACATTCAGTATTGCCTTCATTCCCCCCCCCCACCAATTCCTTTTCTCTTAAAAACAAGAACTCCAGAGGAAATGTCTTAAGGCATACATTTGTCACAGACAAAACAGTGGTATCTTTCGAGTCAAACACTAGATGACACCCTACTGTATGTTTGATCTCCAGTCTTGTTCAAAGGGTCACCATCTTTTCCCCTTGAAGCTTCTCAGAAGCATTTGGAGGTCAATGGATAAGTGACCTGAGCTTGGCTATTTGTGCTGTTTGCTCTCTACAGAGATGGAGAAAATATTATCCTCTAAAGCAGCTTATAACATGCAATGTTTAGACATAACAGCAGGTAAGTGAAATCCATTCTTCCAGCAGTTAATTCTGCTGGTAAGAAATGTGATTGAGATGGATATTATCAAACCTATCAGAAACATGAAGCTGGGATTCAAGTCTACAAAGCGTTACTATTGTAGCACAACCTTCACACTCATGCCAATTATTGATGATGGTTTTGGAATGGGTGTACAGTATGGGATCACTGCCTATTTGCAGACTAAAGGTAAAACTGTAATAGTTAACCAGATGGAAGCCTTACAATACAGAATATGACCCGGACTAAGTCACTATCATTGACATCATGCTTGACAGACTCATCTTCCATCATAGTTTCCAGACATAATTGTTGCTGCCAGTGCATCTCGACCCTGAGCAAATGTATTGCCGTTCTATGTCTGAGAAGAGAGGCTTCTCATTTGCACTATAATATGGGACATTATACTGTACTTAAAGGAGTAACAAAAATACACAAAAGGGAGAGATCAGGGAAATTGCTATTTTTCCATTAGTCACAACTGAATGTAGGCATTAGGCCAGCAAATAAAATACAGTATCTGCAGCTAGAACCTCCCTAGAAACCATCCATCTATAATCAGTAAGCTGCTTATCCTGGAAAGGGTCATACTTTGAAGCACAAAGCACAGGCGGGACAGAGAGCACATGACTGCTCTCCCCGTGGAAAGGAATAATTTAGAATACCTAATCCAATCTAGCCAGCATGCCTTTGGGAGGTGAGAGGAGATGGGAGCGCCCACAGCGAGACCATGCAGACTCCTTACAGACAGGTACCCGAGGTCTGAATCAAACCCGGGGCCCTTGAGCAGTGCTAACCACCCAGACACCTTCCTTTAAGGAACAGATAAGAGGAAATTCCAAATGAGACCCAGGGAAACGGCAGAGAACTCGTTGCTGGGGGTCCCTACAGTCCTGCTGGTTTCTGTTTCAAATACCAAATGAAGTACAGGGCTGAGCTGAAAGCTGGAGGTTTTAAGCTACTTACTGTATGAAACACTATAGTCAAAAGACAGTCTCTATGTTTAAAAGCTGAAAACAAATAATTAAAATAAATAATATTATTAGCTTAATTAATGGCCCAACTATATACAGGTAACGCTCAACTACAACAAACATCATCAGTTGTGTAGATTTCCAGGCACTAGACCGAGAATCAATGTCTTAAATGATCCATCCTGTACAACTTTACCTATGAAACCTTTACAATAAAATCAAATACATACACCAAATTTAGATTCCCTGGTACTTAAATTTCCTTCAGAGTGTTTACAATGCTATATCCTGTGTTACGAGCGCAGAAAATTTTCCAAGCCTTCTATATGTTCTGTCTATAGTTTTTGTTTGATGTACTTGTTTGCTTAATTCATTATTTTACACAAATTTGTTTAGAAGATAGAAACGTGCATAATAAAAAATAAAAAACTGGCAAATTCTGAATTTACAGAAAGATAGCATTCTAAATCTGAACTACATGCCAAAGCAACTCAAAGAAATCAGAAATAAATAAATTATTCACAGCTGTTCTGTACTGTTGACATACTGTTTTTTTTTTCAAAATATAAAATGGTAGAATAGTTTTGTCTAATTTTAAATTTTCCTGGAACTCAGATGGCACTAAATAAGTCAAAGTCTGGCAAAATATAATCAAAAGAGTTTAATGGAGATATTATCAATTAATTCAAAAGAGGAACGCTTAAGATAAAACAAGGGTCGAAGATAGAGATAAAAAGAGAGTGCAGAGTTTAAGGTTCATCTGAAATATATACTAGAATAGCTGACAGAGAGACAGGAAAGAATACTGCAATAGAAGCAAAACATAATGTTTTTCCAGTACTAAAACAGCGAAAGAACAGTAAAAGCAGAAGTAGTTAGGATATATCTGGGGATTAATAATAGAAGACAAAACTCCATGGATATACAAATTATGTATTTCACAGAGGTTTTTTTTATAAAGATGTGAATAATTCAAGTCATATCACAGAACAAGCTCCATCTACGTTGCACATTTTTAACATACTGTAACTGACGATGAAGTTTTATATATAGCAGGGGAACTACAAATCAATAAATCATCAGGCGCTGATAGTAATTTTCCATTCATACTCAAGGACATTCACAGACTGCCACTTAGGATATTGCAACTCTCAGTACCATGGGAGCTGTACCTAGACTGGAGAACAGCAGATGTGACACCAATTTATGAAAAGAGGGAGAGAACTGGACTAGGAAACTATAAACATATAATTTGTACTTGTTACAGGTGAAGTTTTAGAAATGATAGCTATGATTAAATTAGAACAATACACCTAATAATACACAATGAAAATGATGGCATTTTAAGATACAGCTATCAAGGAATTAGAAAGAAAATGTCCCATTTATCTAATGAGCTAGAATTTGTCTACCAAGCGAAATGGATGGCACATAAAACTAAAATATACCATACTGTACATTTAGACTTGCAGAAAGCTTTGGTGAAGTGCTAACAAAAACCTGGTTCTCAAAAGCTATAAGAATCCAAGGAAATGTGTGCATATGGAAAGAAAAATAGTTAATGGATACAAAGCAGCCCTGATGTAAGCATTGGTGTACTGCAGGGATCCATTCAGACACATCCTGAATATTTAGAGTCTGGTGTATTTAGCAAATAAGATCAATTTGCAGATGCAGTGAAAGCAGGTGGCGTTGCAAATGCAGAAACAGGGAATTATAGAGACTTAGACAAAATTATGGAGCGACAGACACGTGGCGGAAGAAATCTAATATCGATCAGGATAAAAGCATCCACACAGCCAGTAGGAGCATGTATAGTGTAAAGTGTATGGGAGATGTGTAGCTGCAGGTAGCTAGATGTGAAAAGGATACCACTCAAGACCAGGTGGGGAAGCAAACAAAAAACTCTCCTAATACTTGGATAGTATATCTCTAATAGTATCCTAGTAAATACTAATAGTATACTGTATCTCCTAATACTTGCCACTTGGTGTGGAATTTACTGTATATCCAAAGTTATGCTTAGGTTTGCAATGCTCTAGCAATACCTTACAATACTGGTCAGTTTTGGTCGCCATACCACAAAATGTGTATTAAAACCATGGAAAGAGATGAAAGAAGAGCAAGAAGAATGATCCTCCTGGTCTCAGGAGACTGTTGTACAGTATATGGACAGGCTAATGGCAATAAATCTCTTCCGTCGAGAACACAGGAGATTAACAGGAGATCTGATTCAAGGATTTAAGATCCAAAGGGGTAAAGACGGACTCCGGGGACTGTTGCACTCTTGGCAGCGAAAGCAGAGGCACGGGATCGCGGGGAAAGAGATAGAAAAAAGGAATTCATTTCGGATAGAAAACGGGAAACACTTCATTACACAAAGAGTTGTGTGTAAATGGAATAGGCTTCCCAGCCAGGTGGTTGAGGCAGAAGCTCAGGCTTTGCATATTCAATACACTGAACCGCTTATGGCTTTTAAGGTAAAGATTTAGACATACTGCAGTAACTTCTGTTATAGTGAAGTGGGACATTCAAAGAAACTTAGCTGAACAGTGGGATAAAAAAATCTTACAGTACCATTAATCCTTCTGTTCCACCTGCCCTCATCCAGGTGGCAATTTTCAAAACTTTCACCTCCTGTGCAAAATTTGCTGGGAATGTTCCTCCCAAAACAGAACAACGCACATAAGGGAGAACGAAATGAACAGATAATGGTGACAGCATTCCCAAATATTTCACTTCAATGAATCACCGTGTTTCTTGCAGAGGGTGTGAATACTATTGTGTGGGACTGCGCACGTCCCTTAAAAAGAGTTTGCGAGACTATCAATGGATTTGATATAACGACAACAAGGGCTGGGTTCATTGCACACTGAAGTGGTAGGACAGTCATGCAAGCCCAGGACACACTGGCATCTGTTTTATGTCTTGAATCAAGGGCTTTAGAGACCAAGTACTCCTAAAAAGCCCACTTGAACCACACCTGAAGTGGGTAGCTGTGGAATTAAACTCCGATGGAAGTCAGCAGCATAGCAAGCGATAAACACACATTTGAATGGACGAGCAGATGATAGCACAGCAAACATGGGCTACTGTATCAGCTGTTGGTGGTCTATATTCCTGTCAAATGCTGATAAGCCAACTTGGGCTTTGCCTTATTTAGTCAGAGTACAGTGCTGACACACCACAGCAGAGCTGCACGTGCGACTGCTACTCTCAAGCAAGGGGCAATTTTCTCATTCTGAGCCGCCCTCTCAGGACCAGCCAGGCTGAGCTCCATGCAGCTGGCCTTCTCCAGAACGGCTCCCCTGTGCTGACAAGGAAGGAAATTCCGACCAAGGAAAAGCGAAGCTTTAGAAATGAACAACATGGAAAAGTGAAAAAAAAAATGTCTTTGGTGTTTAAGATAAAAATAGAGGTCTGTTAATTTGGAAATTCCATAAGAAGTGTGCACTGTGTGCTTAGATTGAAATTTCTAAGGTTTAGAATACAAATGCTAAGAAACATGTAGACTATCAATATGCCAGAGGAACATCTCTAAAAACTGAAACTGCACAACATACAGTATCATGTCAGTTTAAGATGAAACATAATACCTACACTGATATTATAGTAAGTCTATTTTAAGTCATACAAGAACAACTAATATTAGGGAAACATCAATTTACAAGAATGATTTGTGTGCAGTGACCAAAATAAATCTGTATGTTTTTACTCTGCATTGACCACTTGGCCTTGTCACCATCCTGGGGATACTATTAATATAGTCATAGTGTGTCCTAGATGAATTAAACCATCTCAATCTCTTTACACGTCCACAAAAATTTACGGGAAAGCTTGCTTAAGAAATCATATACGATATACAATCTGGAGGTTAAATCTGGAGTTTAGAAAGGTTAAATCCACATAGATCATTCTGTTGAGCTCTAGTGTGAAAGTTGGGGTGCTCCTAATGTAGAGAAGATTAACCACAAACAGCTGGTCGCTGGGAGCTGCCAGTTATTCATACTTCATATTTTCAACACGTGTATCATAACTTAACACAAATAACTTAAAACAATTAAAGTTTAATTTCATATGCTCAGCTTTGCAGGCAACACTATGTCGAAGGAGGAATCCATTTAGGATATATTTCAAAGTTTTTGTCTCATTTATCCATCTTTGCGACTTCACACACACCAATATCCCCAATGTAATAGCCAGTGAGTGATATACTGCTCCCGTTTCCACATTTCTTATTTGATGGAATGTATTTATGCAGGCAGAGTTTTCACAAGTTTCAATAACAGCACATTTAGCTCCTGCACACTCTTGCTAAATTTAAGCAGTGCATGTTCAGCAGGAGTTATTTTCTTAGCATTCAGGGGCAATAACATATCGAACAGATGTCATGTCAGTCCCCATGCTAATTTCTAACCAGCTTATGCAACCTGGCATGTAACTTTTTTTCACGTAATACAATTCATAATGATAGAGAAAGTGTTTTTCAAATCTGTTATCTTTTTACGTGATAATGTTTAAAGTTTTACAGGAGATCAGTAAATCCAGGTTTGGCGATGCCTCCAAAAAGTATGAAAATGTATTAAAACATTAATTAAAATAATTGTTTTTAAAAGTCCACTTTATGACACAGAACTTAATTATTTTTTAATGTTAATGCTTTATGTCATTCATAATACCCTAGTTAAGATTATAGGATGAAGAGGCATTAAGGTACTTACGGCATTATTATTTTTTTAAATAAGTGTACAACCTACCTCCTGTACATATATAATGACATGCACAAATGATTGCTGTAGACTAGAGATTTTTTTTGTAAGACTCATTCAGTATGTAAAAATATCCCACATCATCATCATCTAAATGTTTTAGTCCTTAGATAAAATAAAATGCATAAAACATGCCAGTATTCTATGTTAATGAACACAAATTATATAAACATAGAAATAGTTGATATAAACTTCACTGAAAAACAAACACGCTTTTCATTGCTTAGCAAAATTCACAAAGGTGGAGAAATTCAATTAATACTTATGCTTAAATATTATCTTTTTTTTTCCACCAGAAATATCTGGATTCCTAATGCATGTCTTAATGATCTAAATCATGATCTAAATAAATAAGATTTCACAGCAGTAAATACATTGAAATTACAGCTGTGTCTAAAATTACTATGCGTTTTCTGAAGCTAGATTTTCAGTTTGATAAACTTATTTTTACTAGTTGAACCGGAGGGCTACAGCACTCCAAGACAGCAATGCTAACTGCTGTGCCACCATGCCACCCCGGTCTACGTTATCTCCACATTATTTTTTATAAATCCAAAGAATACACGATCAAAGGCCCTGATGCAGTGAGGAATGAAGAGAATGTTTTCTTCATTGTGCTGAGCTAATTCACTGATCTACAAGCAGTAACACAATCTGTAATATGAAGTTGTTTTAGTAGGATGGTTGCAAAAATATATTTGCAATAGTCTTTGGCACCTCAATCTTCCATTTTTGTTAAGAATACATCAACAATATGTTGACAGATAATGTTTAATATAAGATTACATATACTGTACATCTCATTTGACCATTACTGAATTTATTATTATTTGTTATTTTTTTGTTTAGCAGTTTTGCTTTGGCTGTTGATAAGGACTGCGAAAAACTTTTAAATACATTTGTATATATGGTTTATATAAAATATATGTGTATTAGATGGGTTGGGATTTTGACATCGAACATACCTACAGTGTATTTGTGGTCTAATCTTTCATGGGGTGTTTGTGATTCCCTTCTACACAATCTAGTTCACTTACCTGCACACATTTCTGTGACTGTGAAAGTGGGCTGGTGTTTATTTAAAAATAAAAAGTCAGTGTGTTTTTTCTCAAATCCTTTAACCTGCACTGGAATACTGGAACCTGCACGATATATTTCACAGATATGATATACTGCATCTAGAACACCAAACCTCTAAAAAAATGTTAAGTTCAAAATTCACATGAAAGTCAATCTCACAAAAATTATATTTTGTGTAATATAATAACCTTGAATAAGGGAACAGCCCTTCATGAATTTCAAATGGAAAACTTGAGAATGAAAAAGCTTTGACATCAGTAACCTTGAATGACCCAAGGGACTAATTTGTGTCAGAATATGTGGCACGTGTAATTTTATTTTATTGAGGAAGGAGAAGGAAAAAAATCAACATAATACTTAAAGACGTTGAGCAGTGTACTTACTATATTAAGTCCTCTACAATTTCTTTATGAGTTTTTGATCTCTCATTGGTACAGTCCTTGCTCAAGAGCAGCTACATGCTCTACAAAACATGTTAATGATTGGATGTTCATCATGAACCCGTGCCTCCAGGGCAATAGCTCTTTGGTGAAAGTATAACCAAAGTTACAAAAACTAAATGCTATTTGTTGTTTTTTTTCAGGTGAACAGGCCATAGCTGGGTTATTAAATTGTCCGTAACCTGCTTGAAAACACACCTGGAAATCCATTGCTTTCTAGTCCCAAACGTCAACTCTGTCTTCAGTCCTACTGCACTTTCCCCATTCACTGTACAGTAGTTCTGTGAAACTTGTGTCACATGAGTTCAATCAATACAATCATAACGCACCCTCTAACATTATGCAACCTCCAGTAATGCCACAAATGTTTTTTTTAGACACAAAGTTGAAACACTGCAAAATACTTTAAAGTACATTGCACAAATATCTCCAAAAGTTACCGTTTTTCTTTACCTCCACTGAATTACCAGCACTCTTAATATTTGTGTTGCAAGCTGCTGTATATTCTGTTAATAAAACACTTGGCTGACCCTTTTTCTCTGTGCGCATGTCTCACAGTCATTTTCGAGTCAGCGGGAAAACTCAATTCCCTGCTGTTTGCGATCAAAATAATCTGAGCAACAGACTTTTACAAATTGTTTTGCAAAGTCGCCTCCGACCTAGGTTATTACACTAAGTAATGACAATCCTTTAATGGGGAAGGCTGAGGGCACTGCTTGCACATCAGAATATTGCGAAGCATTATCTCATGACTTTTTGCACGAGGGCTCTGATTATATAAATGTTTTCCAATGTGACCACTCTCAAGTGTCAGACGCAGTAGCTGGAAAGGATAATCCTTGTCGTCTCCCTAATAGCACTCGGATTGCTGTTCAAAACCCAGCAGGTGCATGAAACGGTGAAGATGGGGATGCTTTTCGAAAGTAATGTTAAAGCAACATCCAAAACATCAATTTGTCTGTGCAAGGAGTACAGCTGTTGTAATTGAATAATTCTTCACTATGTTTCTTTACTACGTAATCTGGTACCTGTTTTTGTATTTGCCAAAGAGAATGAAAAAATAGACAAAACCTTAGGAACAACAACTTTAGCTTTGGATACCTATTTTTTGTCACACTTGGAGAAAGGTACTTGTTAATAACAGGCCATTTTCAATAGCTAATGACACCTTAAATTCTTATTTCTGTGTCTTTATTCTTAAATTGGATATTTGTATAAACGAAGACTTATCTGTATTTTTTGTCTTTAACATATTTGTTACAGAGGGACTACTGACTAATGTCTGAACACCTCTAGAAATCTGTATAATAGAGGAACGACATGCAGTGATTTGTTTCTTTGTGGTTGAAAGGACAGTAGACCTGTGGCATAAACAAAAAATGTCCGTCTAGCACAGATTCAATGTGTGACACGAAGAAATGTTCACAAACAGACAAAGACTCTGAATCATCAGCGGGCTCTGGTTCATACTTCACAAGTGGAAACTACAGTGTATGTGGAAGTGCATTTAACTCGGAGAACACAAGGCACTTTTTTACACAAGGGGTTGTAGGACTGTGGACCGTGGCCCATCCATGTTGTAGAAGCTGATATCCTAGTTTCATTCAAACAGCTGGATACAATTCTCCAGTCAGGAAAGGAGGCCTTTCTTTCCACAAAGAGCTGTGGGAGCATGCACTAAGCTGCTGTGACCGTCGCGGTTCCACGCGGGCTCCTGCCCCGCCGGTTCATCCCGCAACACCTGGGCGCGAACCCGGGGCTCCGGCGGAACTGCTATGAGGTCCCTGCTATGCGCAGGGAGGGCGATGACGCCACCGTGCCCAAACTAGCTCCGCTACACCCTCCGCTGCCGACTTCACCTCGGCGAAGGACACTCCCATCCGGGTCACGGCACCAATGGGACCGTCGCGGTTCCGCGTGAAGCTCGTGCCCCTGCCGCTCCACCCCGCCGGTTCGTCCCACAACACCTGGGTGCGAACCCGGGTCTCCAGTGTAACGCAACAGGGAACCAGCCGAGTGAGCTAAAGGAGACCTCTCCCAGCCCTGGCAGCTGAGGTCCCTGCTATGCGCAGGGAGGGCGCTGACGCCACCGTGCCCAAACTAGCTCCGCTACACCCTCCGCTGCCGACTTCACCTCGGCGAAGGACACTCCCATCCGGGTCACGGCACCAATGGGACCGTCGCGGTTCCGCGTGAAGCTCGTGCCCCTGCCGCTCCACCCCGCCGGTTCGTCCCACAACACCTGGGTGCGAACCCGGGTCTCCAGTGTAACGCAACAGGGAACCAGCCGAGTGAGCTAAAGGAGACCTCTCCCAGCCCAGGCAGCTGAGGTCCCTGCTACGCGCAGAGAGGGCGCTGACGTCACCGTGCCCAAACTAGCTCCGCTACACTGCCAAACATTTGTTGAAGTTGATACCCTAGTAAAGAAGAAACGTCAGGATGATTTCTTCAGATACATTTGCTAGTAAGTACTCAAAGGGCCTTGAGGACAGAATGGTATCCTCTCATTTGTGAACTCTCTTATGTTCTTACAAATAACACAGGTGGGAAAGGTTCTAGACTAATTTCAAGCACTGTAGGTCACCCCTGAAGCATGGCTGTCTGCCAGTTCCTTGGTAAAAAAGATATTAAGACTTAATATTAAGATATTAAGTTCAACCTGATGTATTCCATGATTGTCTTCCTTCGGTAAAAGCAAGCAACCCTTGTTTGAGGTATAAAACAATTGCCTCAATTACAGTATTGATATTACGATATAATAATAATGGGCCAAACCAAACTAGTGCAAGAAGATTTCTCCAGGTTTAGTGGGTCTAAAACAGAGTGCCTTTGTGTAAAAAACATATGTTTTTAAATTGAACAGAATATAATTACAAAATATACCAAACTCTTGTTTTGTATGAATTCAGTGTAGCACACAGCCACTAATATTCGTTTTACACATAACTTGTATTAAATTGTCAAAGTGTACTTGAAAGTCATGGTGCAATAGAGTGTAGTGAATTAGTTCAGCATGTCCATTACAATTTGATACCTTATTATCCTGTTATCTCCTGGTTCTACAGGTAGCCAAGCATTAATCTGTTTCAAGGAGACACATTTCAAAAGACCTGCAATTGTTTCTTTTATCATCCTATTAGAGCACCTGAAGAATTTAAAATGAGTTCTAAAACCTTTTCATGCAGCTTTTAGGGCCTTAACTGACCTAACAAAACAAGAAAACTATACAGAGTCTGCAGTTATTTCTGGTTTTGAGAAAACAAAGCCAGCCCACATCCAACATGGGAAGGATATAGCGCCCATTCAAGCCTGAAACAACATCCCTTCACAGAGGCGTTTCCACATAATCGCCAAAAAGCTTCCCTCAGGTGACGCTCGAATTCTACACGACATTTTCCGAGGTGTGAAAAAGCCACCTTTCCACGTTAGCAGACATACGGAGAAGAGGGGCCGCACTCACCTTGAGGCTGCGATTTCCACTTTGGTTCGAGCTATAGCTGCTGCCCGCTGCGCTCCCTCCACCGCTCTATCCACTTTCTCTTTTGTTTTTGTGTTTTTGAGCGGAATAAGCTGCTTCCTAATCCCCCGCACCAGGACATTGTTTTTGTACTTTCCTTCCTCCTTTGTGCCGTCGGGAAACGTCGTGCACCCGTATCCGTGCCGCTTGTTGTTCATCCACTCGCCCTCGTATTTCATGCCGTTCGAGCGCTCGCTGACGCCGAAGCCGTTGCGCTTGTCGTTCTTCCACTCGCCCATGTACGACTCGGTGGTGGTGGCGTCGACGTGGTCTTCCATGGGGAAGTACTCGTCGGGCAGGTCCCCGTCCCCGAAGCTGATCGTCGAGTTGGCGTCGCTGGAGCTGATGCGGCTCATCGTGGCGTCGCTCCGCGCCGAGCTGCGCTTGCTCGAGATGGACGTCCGCGACTCCGACTTCCGGAGCTGCTTCAGGCTGCCGAGCAGCGACCCCCTTCGGAACAGGCCCTTCTTCTTCCCGGTCATTACCTCGCTGTCGCTGTGAAAGTTCAGAACGAACCCCCCTCTCGTCCCGGCGGGGCTGTCGGCTGTAATGTCATGTAGGACAGTGCCATTGCTTTGCTCGCTGCGGAGCGAGGCCAGGGACGTTCGCAGCGGCGAACGGATAACCGTAGCCATTCCGTAAGGCACACTCTGCCGCACCCCGTATCCATGTCGCATTCCTCCCATCCACTGCCCCTGGTAAGTACCTTGTAGAACGACAAAAGAATCATAAGAGTTACTGCGCAACCCCACAATTCAAATACGTCACACAGCTCAGCCATGAGAACCCTCAACAACATACCGAGGACACCTAAACTTTGCCTACCATGGCTTTTGATTTACAAGATGGTTTCAGGCTCTCTTGATGGGTCTAACAACAGCAACCCTACTAAGAAAGCTTCCAATGTTAAGGTTCCTTACCCCGTTTTAATCTGACGTCCCATCAGAAGTGAAGCAACCAACCCAGCCACTTCTCTTAAGACTTCCGTGGTTTGGAGTCGAATTTCAAAAGTTTCTCAGTTTTCTTAATGGCATTTGATAGACCTGATCTTAGATCTGACAGAATGCTAAGTTAGTTCTTGTTTTCATAAAGAAATTTCCCAGTTCTGAACTGCATGAGTTCTAAATACTTCACCTCTGACAAATTAAATAATTCATATGTAAAACATTTGTGCCATCCAAACACATAACGTATTATTTCCAATACTATTTCAGAGTGCAGGTAAATTGGACAGTACGGATTACATTAACTTCATTAAAACTTTGTATCCCTCACCTCTTATCATTAGTCTCTTTTGAAACTTCATCTTTGCTCAAAACACCCAATCTGAGGTCATCTCAGTTTTTATTTAAAATAAAAAGTTGGTTATAAAAAATAAATAAATATTCATATTACACATTGCACCATATTTTAAGCTAGCATACATCACTTGAGATTTAATGGAACCCATTAAGAATGCATATTGAGCAAAGAGCCGGGAAATTTAATCTTGCACTTTAAAAGTCCACTTCTCTAAAACCATTTTTAAAACATGTGTAAGCTAAAAAGTAAATCAATAGACCTTCTTTATCGGATGCGAGTTAAACTACCTCATAAATATTGCCATGCTCCGTCTAGTAAAGTACGTTGTTGTTTGGTGTCCTTTCCCCCTCTAGATTTAAAGAAATGTAACTTTTTGCCAAAGCTGAAAACATCCTACAATAGTGTGTGAATATAACTTGTGATAGTCAATTCAGAAATTCCACTCCGAGTACAACTCAGGATGAATGTAATGCTGGGAAACATAATTGCTGTTCAGGAAAATTTTAACACATAACAATATCCAGTAAGAGGAAAGAGTGAACCTCACCAAATTTACAGGACATGCAGAATGTACTTGTATTCTGCCACAGAAATGGCCTGTTAGGTTTATATTATTACTAATTCCACCAATGATCAGAAAGCTATGTCTCCTTGCAAGGGTAGTGGCGAGCCAGGACTTAAAACTGGGTAGAGGAGCCACTCTGTACACAAAGAGGGGTGGGAGTAGGGAACAATCTGCCCAGCCAGATGTTGAAGATGATAGCTTGGCTTCCTTCAAGAAACGGTTGGGTGACATCACTGGATCAGTTCACCACTGAAAACAACATCTAGATGGGTATAATGGTCACCTCTCATTTGTAGCCTCTCCTATTTGTTTTTATCACTCTACCCTGGGAGCAAAGGGCCCAGGGAGGCACTACTGATACACAACCACTCTTCCCCTGAAAGGAACAGCAGTATGAGGAAGGGCCACAAAGAAAGGCACAATGTGGAAAGGCCAGTCCGACTTACAGTGTCT